>NC_083850.1:509676-601787 GCF_015708825.2 Lethenteron reissneri | reverse complement strand
TTATCGGATTACTTGCCGAAGTGGTGTGATGAGCACTGGCTGTGAGAGGGTTCATTGTGTGTCTCTGTCTGTCGCACAGGGTTCCGGTATCGATACCCACGACCTCCTGCGTACGAGGCGAGGTAGTCAACATCGACTGATAACCCCCTGAGGCTCCGACCCCCTCTCCGTGGCCCCGCCCCCTTTATTTAGCCACGCCCATCGCCCGCCCCCCCCCTCAGCTTTACGATGGGGGAGTAGACAAGGACTATCAGCCAATCGCGTCGCTCGGATCCCCTGGGGGGCGTGGCGGTCCTTCCTATGAGGAGGGGCTCAGGTGAGTGAGTGGTTGAGTGGGTGGGTGAGTGGGTGAGTAGGAGGGTGGGTGAGTCGGTGGGTGGGTGAGTGTGTGAGTGGGTGGGTGAGTAGGAGGGTGGGTGAGTGTGTGAATAGGTGAGTTGGTGGGTGCGTGAGTGAGTGGGTGATTGAGTGGATGAGTGTGTGAGTGGGTGAGTGGGTGGGTGAGTGGGTGGGTGAGTAGGAGGGTGGGTCAGTAGGAGGGTGGATGAGTGAGTGGGTGGGTGAGTGGGTGGGTGAGTAGGAGGGTGGGTGAGTGAGTGGGTGGGTGATTGAGTGGGTGGGTGATTGAGTGGGTGAGTGGGTGGGTGAGTGAGTGGGTGAGTGAGTGGGTGAGTTACCCAGTGAGTGAGTTCGACCTCACGATCCAATGACGCATTATCACAGCTGATCCCCGCTGATCACCACTTACGTTCAATCGACCCGGGGGTTGGATATGCTAACTGTGGGGGTGCAGGGTTAGAATCGAATTCAAATTCCTAGAATAACAATTGTCGTATTAGCATTTTACTGTGCTTGACTGTATGTTATGTGTAAATGCAAATTGTTAGTCGTAAATGCGAGGCAGGGGTTAAGAGGTGCATGTTTAATCCAGTGTTAACGTTTATTTTAGCATCATATTTAAGGACAATATTAGTAATAAGAATTCGTTTGGACATGGCACGTGCCTTGTTCGTCTCGATCAACCAAAATTAGTAGAATGTCGGTCATAAAGGAGTGCGAGTTCTTTCATGAGTAGTATTCGCTGAGCCCCCAGATACTAACCTACACACAGTTATGATTAAACAAAGTAACGCTTAGTCACTTAATTCTCAGCTCAGACAAGTGCTATCGCTGTCGCTCGTAATTTGCCTCCTACTTATTGGCCTCAGTTTTCGAGAACCAACAAAATAGATGTGATGTCCTCAATTTTTCCAAGCTGCACAATTCACGGTTGCAGACTGCTTTGAACAGCCAAATGTTATCACAGTAAACAATTCGGACCACAGCAGGACACTCAATCTCGAGCATCTGCGAAGCAACGATATGAGCGGACTAAGACCTGCAAGTTTATTCGAGTGTTGACGTTATTTTAGCTATATAGTTAAGTACATGTACGTGATAAGAATTCGTAGACATGGCAGGTGTCTTGTTCTCCTTAATAAACCAAAATTATACCAAATTACGTCGTAAATATGTGAGCTAATTCTTCGGTGGTATTCGCTAAACACCGATGGCAATAACCTACACTAAGTTATGTTTAAACAAAGTAAACTTTAGTCGCTCAAATCTCAACTCAGATAGGATCATCGCAATTATTTCCATAGACGTGTAGGTCCCACGAGAGCAGAGCCGGCGTGCAAACAGCCGGGCGGCAGTTGGAGCAGAAGCAGAAGTCGCTGCTTTGCCATCGAACGGTTTCGTAGCTGCTGTAGTTGCTTCTGTTACTGTTATATAGGCAGCATGGTGGTGTCCCGTGATGGGATAACGCCTTTGATGAAAAACTCTGATCCAATAAGTCACCTTCCTTGTCGAGACGCATTCTAAAAACAATACTGTACTTAAATGTTGCTAAAATAACGTCTACACCCGATTCAACATGCAGCTCCACCTCGGCCATGAGCAACCCACAGCACGCGCAGAGGGAGGAGACCACGAGGGAGACGGCCTCAACTTGAAGAGAAAGTTGACAAACTCACGGATGCCATCACCCAGCTGCTGCAACGCCTGTCGGATGAGACGCTGCGTCTCGCGGCACCAACCAGGCGAGTAAATGAAGAGCTGAGCCCGAATCGGAGGCCGCCACCCAAACATCAGCAGCAGTCGATAGCGTGATTCTAATAGGACGTGATTCTAATAGGTTGTTATTATAATAATTTTAATGCGATCAAAACCGCGCACCTCCCATTTTGCATTTACGACTCGCGATGTACATCTACATATAACATACATTCTAGCTCAGTGTAATTCTAATACGACCATAGTGTAATTCTAATCATTTTAATCCGATCCTAATCCACCAGTTCGCATATCCGACCCCCGGTTCGCATGTCCAACGGACATACATATTACATACATACGACCATAGTATGTATGTAATATGCATACATATGTGCAGTGTGATTCTATTACGATCACATTGCGATTATAATACTTCTAATGATATTCTAATGTTGATTTGAAGCTTTCGTGACTGCAGGAATTAATACTCGTTGGTTCTTTCGGTAAAGTCACGTAGGTAGAACTAAAACAAAGTAAATCACGTTTCGGACGAAACACAAGCGCCCGTCTTCAGGTGAGAATCGCGATATCCGCGATGTCTGCTGCGAGCAGCACGATGTCTGCTGCAGACATCGTTTCGGGCGCTTGTGTTGCGTCCGAAACGTCGTTATTTATTTTGTTTTATTTATACCTACGTGACTTTACCGAAAGAACCAGAGTATAGATATTGTAATACTGTCCCTCCGTTTACGGTATTATAAATTATATAAAAAAACTAGTTTATATTCGTTTAATGTTTAATGATATCTTTTAAGCGTTACAGTTTACATGTTTTAGAGTACAAGTGATCTCCAGTATACTTCGGAATTAGGGAACGGAACGTTGCTAAACTATTTATAACGGGGACCTTTCCCCTCTAGGAACACATGTTGATGGTGGAGACAGCCAAGACGTTGCCGGTTAAGGTCAGACTTGTGTTGCTGCTGCAGTTGCTGCTGCTGCAGTTGCTGCTGCTGCAGTTGCTGCTGCTGCAGTTGCTGCTGCTGCAGTTGCTGATGATAGGAAGCTGAAATCAAAAGGTGAAATTCAAGGTGCTGCAATGATTCCTGAAGATAATTCCACCTTTGATCCCATGCAGTTGTATCCTGAAAGATGGCTGGATGTAATGGAGTGGCTCGAGGATCAAACCGAGAGCGAGGGTTGTTTACTTATTAAGCCGGATTGAGAAACTTTGTGTGTAATTCTGACCTTTTAGTTTTACAGTTCGTGCAGGTGGTGATTTTTGATGTTGTCGGATTACTTGGTGAAGTGGTGTGATGAGCAGTGGTTGTGAGATGGTTCAATTCCGGACAATATTGTAGTGTTTATGTCTTCCTGTTGATCTAAAGTTGGAATGCATCTGGAGTTATATCTTTACTCAACAATTAAAACGTTTTTTTAAAGTATAAAGCTTTTTTTGGTTGGTAATAATCGACTTTAGGATGTACATTGATGACGCGTTCGTTGGATATTTGGCCTTGACTTCAACATAGACGCACAGTGAACAAATGTGGTGAACTAATAAGGAAATCATGGGGAATGATACTTTAACGCTTTGGTATTCCTGGAACGGATATGGTTTGCATTGTACTGTAACTGTTTGAACATAATACATATTCGGTTGGAGTTTTAACGTAAAAATGATTGCAGATTAAAAAAAACGTATTTTAACAAATGTTTGTCCGTTTATTTATTTTACAATGTTCATAGCAAAAACGTGTTTTAAACGAGTTTCAGTTGGAGGATCTTCGTCACACAAATCTGTCCTTAACCGGCAGTGTCTTGGCTGTCTCTCCATTAACATGTGTCCTTCAAGGGGAAAGTCTCCATTATAAATGTATTCGCAACGTTACGGTCTCTAATCATCAAGTATGACATGTGAACTGTAACACTATCAACGATAACAAAAATAGTTAAAATACTATCATCTATTAACTAGTTTCATCATTTATAACACCAAAACAGAGGTACGGTATTATTAGTTTTGAACAAAATAAACGGAGGTTCGTGATTATAATCGCATAATAATAATTATAATCGCACTGTGATAATGTTAGAATCACACTGTGCCCATATGCATGTTAAGTGATTGCGAACCGGGGGTAGGATTTGCAAGATTTGAATCTCATTACAATTATTAAAATCCCACTGTAGTCGTATTAGAATCAAACTGTCCACTGTTGGATGAATGTCATGTTAATTTAATCGAATAGCTATATACGGTATGTAAACAGATAAAGTGTATAACAATCACATTATAACATAATTACATTTCAAGTGATTTGAAAAACATACGTTCATTTAAAAAAAATGAGAATTTCGTGGACCTTGTGGGGAGATGGAGCACAGTGGATCGGATCGTCTCCGCTGCTGTCGACGGGGCCAAGCAGCGAATGTTTAACTCCAGTCACAGGGCCTTACCCAAACTACATCTCCCCCACAAGGCAGCCTTCCCTCTGCTGTGTATTTTAGCCGTATGTTTGAGGACGATATTGAAGATAACAATTCGTCAAGAAAAGGCATGATTACAATGTCTTTCATAAAGGAGTATGAGTTCATTCATGAGTAGCATTCGCTAAGCCCAGATGGCACTAACCTGCACTCAGTTTTGTTGCAACAAAGTCATTGCAATTATTTCCAAATCCGTGTGGGGTTCCACGAGGACAGGGCACGGCCAAAAACTCACACTGTAAGCTCTAACATTATAAACTCTAACAATATTACTTTTATAGCTATACATTGTAACGCTATAACTATACCACTGTAAACTACATTTATAGTAAAATCTAATGTTGTGAACTCGAACATTAAAACCTATGAGCTCGACATTATAACACAAAAAATAACATTATAAACTAGTGTTATAGATTAGAATACCATACATTGAAGTGAGAGAAATCGCATTCGAATTATTAGAATCACTCCGTAGTCCTCTTAGAATCATACTTTGCTCGTAAGTATGTTACATGTCTGTATGTAATATGTCTGTATGTAATATGTATGTATGTAACATGTCTGTATGTAATATGTATGTATGTAATATGTATGTATGTAACCTGTATGTATGTAATATGTATGTACGTATGTATTATGTCTGTATGTAATATGTATGTATGTAATATGGACGTGCGAACCAAGGGTGGGATCTGTGAAACGGAAGGTGCAGGATCAGGATCTGATTACGTTTTTTGTCGCACCAAAATTACACTGCTCAAATCTACGTTATATGAAAATACCCATCAGAAGACCAAAATGTGGCCTGCGAGGTGCCAGGTTTAGAATCGCATAAAATTATTAGAATCACACCATCATCGTATTAGAATCAAGTTGCCCACTGATTCATGAATGTTCTATCTCAATGGCATCGAATAGCAATACACAAGTATGGAAATGTATAAATAATTGAACAAACCCACTATGAGCTCGTGCGATTATGAATCGTTACAATTGTAACGACTCCAGACTCTGTAGACTGTAGAGGGTTATTTTATTTAGCCTGTAACACTGCTAACGACACCGGAATCACAATATAGCAACGACAACGACGAGACAGCAACAAGCCACGACCCGATATTCCACCAAAACAGCCCCGGACCTCGTTCCTCCCCCTCTCTTATTCTCGGTGTGAATCTACCACCACCCTTTGTCCCGCCTTCCCTTCTTGAACTCTCTCTATCCTATTGTCACCGCTTGTCCCTTAGTAGATGCACTGTCTTCACATCAGCAATATGTTTTAGAAGCCAAGTGCATCAGGGCAGCAGCTGTAGCAAAATTCCCCGACGCCCAACAATCACAATCTTAACGGGCAACTGCAAGGGGTACGCGGTGTGACCACACTCACTCGACAACATCAACAAACCAACACAATAACCACAACAATAAATATCAAACGCTTCCACATTGTGAAAGAGAACCCTTCCCATCGTTCCTGGGTTGGGAGTGGAGCCTACTAACACAACCTTGAGCATTTTGACCGGGTTCTCGACGCCAGTCCCTCGCCCATCATGGAATATTGTGCCTTTCAGGCACCGATCCCTCACACGTGGCGGATCCTTGAGGCACCCCGGGCCTCTGGGGCTCGGAAACTGTGAGCGGCACAACACATTTCCTTTGGAGTACGGTTTCCGTTGCCGAGAACCCCACCACGTTGGACACACCAGACTTGGGCTGTACAGGACATGGGGATGAGCTGTCTGGGTGGGGACGGACATAAGTCTTGAGGCGCGATGGGTGGACGAACCAACTGCAACGCCCTATCTGTATTCGTTACACACTGCAGCCGTTTCACCTCTATGACTTCAGCTGTATCACTATAAACGATAACACTCAACATTAAACGACTATAAACTGGTTTCCTAATTCATTACACCATAAACTGAGGTACGGTATTCAAATCTCATTAGAAGTATTATAATAGCACTCTGCTCAAATGTATGTAAAGCAAACGTTCCATCGAACCGGGGGTTGGATATGCAAACTGGGGTGGGGTGCAGGGTTAGAATCGAATTCAAATTCCGAGAATAACAATATTGTCGTATTCGCATTTTACTGTGCTTGACTGTATGTTAAGTGTAAATGCAAATTGTTAGTCATAAATGCGAGGCAGAGGTTAAGAGGTGCATGTTTTTTCCAGTGTTAACGTTTATTTTAGCATCATATTTAAGGACAATATTGGAAATAAAAGTTCGTCTGGACATGGCACGTGAATTGTTCGTCTCGATCAACCAAAATTAGTAGAATGTCGGTCATAAAGGAGTGCGAGTTCTTTCATGAATAGTATTCGCTGAGCCCCTAGATACTAACCTACACACAGTTATTGTTAAACAAAGTAACGTTTAGTCACTTAATTCTCAGCTCAGACATGATCATCGCATTCATTTCCAAAGATGTGTGGGGTCCCGCGAGAGCAGGGCCTGGCTACAAATAGCCGAGCAGCAGAAACAGCAGAATCAGAAGTAGTTGCGTAGCCCTCAAAATGTGTTGTTTCTGCTGTTATTGTTGCTGCTGTAGTTACTTCTGTTGCTGTTATGTATTGGGTGGTGGCTCATTTACTCATCACCACCCATAATCATCAGCATCAATACCCATTATCATCACCAATCATCATTATCACTATCAACTCACCATCACCAACCATCGTCACCACCACCACCCAACCATCACAACCAACATTCATCATAACCACCACCAATCATCCATCATCATCAACACCCATAATCACAACAACCCATCATCATCACCACCCATAACCATCACCACCCATCATCATAACCTCACCAATCATTACCACCACCCATGATCATTACCACCCATCATAATCACTACACGTTATCATCACCGACCATCATCATTACCACCCTTCATAATCACCACCCTTCATAATCACCACCCATCATCATCACCACCATCCATTATCAAGAAACATCATCACCACCCATCATAAATTAACAAACACAAACAGCTACAAACATAGATATGTAACCTGACACAGACATAGATAACAGACACACACAAATAAACAATCTCATTAACAACTTAATTATAAAAAGCCCATATTACCACTGCCAGGATAGGTGCACACAGACAAATCCTTTACACAATAATAATTTACATGGAACTCAAATTCACACTTAGTACAACCACCTCACTCACTTAAATATAACTACAGATCAATAACTATAATACAACCCTGAATTTAAAAGTAAATAAACTAATGGGATGGTGTTTATACACTTGAAATGTAATGAATGAAATGCAACTTAATAATTCCAATTAAACAAAAAATAACTACGAACAAATATGAAGCCTGAGGCCTAGGTATATGCCAGGCCTAATGGCCAGGCATCGCTTCAGTCCTCGCCGCAGTAACGGCGACATCAAAGACAGCACAAACCGAGGGGGCAAATGTTTAATGTCGAACAGAGGGCTCTGCTGTTTCCGGTGACGCACACCACCCGCACTGCACCACGTGGTGCGCCCGCCAAGCGCGTGGGGGCGGAGCCTCGCTGTAGTGACGTCACCTCTGTTACGTCATAGCCACGCCTCCACCCGCAGTCGAGAGGAACGCGCACGAGTGAGCAGCAGCAGAAGAAGCCTTTGCAGAGCGAATCGTCAACGAGGTGAGCGTCCCTGTTGACGATGTGTGTTGTTTATTTTTACTGCACGTTTTGACTACAAACTAAAGCTTCATTATTTTTGAATATGTTGGAATTTGGATTTTCTGCAACCAAATTAGGACTATTAGGTTACTTGGCATGCTCTGATATGTTACTGTTACTGTCATTGTTTAGACCCAAAGCAAGTCAACATTTAAAACGTTCATAACTAACCTGTTTAAATCTCATATAATATGATTAACATGTCTATAATGATTGTGTTCTGATTGCCTGCATAATTGTGCCCTGCATTGCATGTATTGAATGTTATCCAACACGGGGGAGGAGTCTGCCTTTTAGTTCAGACCCAAGCTGCTGCCATAGACGTCTCCTATCTGTGATGTCACAGCCACATGGGCGGTACCTCTGACATCACGTGACCTACGACGTCATTCTCGGGTTATAACAAATAATTAAAGTTTGGTCATTTGACCCCAATGACCTACAAGACATAGGGGGGCCTTTATCAAGCAGTCGATTAATACAAATGGGCTGTGCATCAACATGCTTGTCTGGATTAGAGGTTAAAAATCACGGTTATGTCTGGCGATTATGTTTAATACAATAGGCAGTTGAAATAAACATGTTCGCGTGGGTGGATGAGTGAGTGATCTGACGCACGCCTGAGTGGGCAAACAAGCGAGTGAGTGGACTTGTAAAACAAACGGCACGAAAGTGATTTGATTGGTACAGCGAGTGGTCATAATATGTAATAATTGAGAGGATGAGTGTTTCAAAAGGTTGTTAAATCTGAGCGTTTTTACAACCTCCCCAGGCCCTCCAACATCAAACAGAAACTACTCCTTCCCAACAACATGGACAGACAACGCAAGTGGGCTGACATCTTGGAGGACTATGATGGTAAGTCCCAAATACCTGCATCACGTGGCTTTTATGCAGAGGAGGCAGCTCCCTGGTTAATTATTTTTAGTGGATGTGGCTTGGTGGTGATGGGAAGAGGTAACGGTCAAGGGTGGCAGACAGCATGGATTTAGAGCTGCGTTTCAGCCATATTGGTTTAAACGGGGGTCTCAACTTTATGAAATTGATGATCTCAACATGGTTAAAATAATATGACTTGTAATGTTTTACTGCCATGTGAATAATGTTTCTCAACAGCAGGTCATGTTATGTGTTAAGAGGTAATTACAAGAATCTCAGAATTAGTTGTGTGAATATCCACGTGCTTCGTTCTCTAATACATTACTCGTCCTTTGAATTAATTTTGTTTTCCGTAGCCCGGGAGTCATGGCGCCAGTCGACCACGTGGGGGGACATTATGGATGAAGTGGACCCTTTCCCAGGCCAAAGCTATGAAAATCGTTCCCCAAAGGTGTGTATGGGGTCTATGGGAGTCACACACCACATTCTCTCCACACTCCCACACCATTGCACCAAAACATCGCTACACCTCACATCACCGCACCATCTCTTCACGTCACCTTTCTCATCACACCACACCACCACCAACTCAATACAATATACTCTTAGGTTTTTTCGGTAAAGTCATGTATGTGACTCTTTCTTAGGTTTTTTCGGTAAAGTCACATACGTGAGTAGGAATCCTTGCAGTCACGATAGCTTCAAATCGAGAATCAATACAATATCATAGAGCCTCATAAAGCGTCAATACCATCACAAGGCACCGTCTCTCCAGAACATTCCACAATTTCACCTCTCTGTATCACAACACCATCTCCCAACACCATCACTCCATCCCTCCATCATCACGTCATGCCATATCCCACTCGTGCAGGCAAATGAAGTCGCCATTCATTACCAATGAAGACAGAATGATGATGTATATTCATACGTGTGCTAGCATGTTTGCATGAGTTAATGTGCATGTTTGCATCCGTACATAGATGTGCCAGTATGCATTTTTGTTTGTCTATGTGCCCGTCCATGTTTGTGTGCCTGCGAGAATGGATGTTGTACTTAGTGTGCATGTCTGAATGGTCATGTGCTTATCTTCGCGTGAACAGAGGAGCATTGGCGAGGTGAAGAACTTCAGCGGAGTGAAGCGTCTCCAGGAGGACAAGCGCCTTGGGAAGTTGAAATGCCCAATGGAAGAGAAGCGCCCCAATGAGGAGAAGCGCCTCGCCAAGGTGAAGCACCAAACGGAGCAGAAGTGCCTTCAAAACAAAATCCTCAACGACGTAAAACGCGTCATAGAAAAGCGCCTCCTTGAAGAAACGCGCTTCATGGAGGAAAAGCGCCTTCGCGAGGTGAAGCGTCTCAAGGAGAAGCATCTGGAGGAAGAGAAGCGCCTCATAGATGTGAAGCGGATCAAGGAAGAGAAGCGCCTCATGGAGGAGAAGCGGGTGGAAGAAGAGAAGCGCCTTGTCGAGGAGCAGCGCCTCATTGAGGTGCAGCGGGTCGAGGAAGAGAAGCACCTCATGGAGGAGAATCGCCTCTTTGAGGTGAAGCGTCTCATAGAGCTGAAGCGTCTCGAGAAGAAGAAGAAGCGTCTTGAGGAGAGGCGCTTTCGCAAGGTGAAGCTGCTCGAGGAGAAACGTCTCATGCAGGAGAAGCGCCTCGTTGAGGTGAAGCGTCAAGAGGAGGAGGATGAGGAGCACTTGATGGAGGAGAAGCGTCTTGTGGAGCAAAAGCGCCTCGAGGAGGAGCAGCGCCTCGCCAAGATCGAGCGACAATGGCTCCAGACCGCTACCACCAGCAGCAGCACCACTACCACTGACACCACCACCACCGCCACCACCACCACGTCCTCCAATCCTGTGTGGGGCCCAATAGCTCCGAGCTTTGGAGAAGAGGGCTTCCAAGAAGATAAAGCAAACTCCGGAGTCGCTGAGCCACGGTAAACCACTCTGCGTGTGCGCCCTGTGTGTTTATTTTTGTTATTTATTACCATGCTTCTCACGCAGCATCAGCCTTACTCGGTCTCAAGACTTTTTTTTAGGAGGATTCTGCCAAGTTTGCTCGCATTTTGCAAGAAAGTTGCGGCTGTTTGCGATCCAAATTGAACGATTTGCATTGCTTGTGTGGGTTTAGTAACAGGGAGAAAGCTGCAGAACCTTCCCAGAACAGGTGGCTGCATAATCCACACGGAGAATGTGGCCAAACGTGGAACTCAAACCCAGGTCAATGTTGCTGTGATGCACAGGTGCTCATGCCCTGTCGCGCTCTCAAAATTCACAGACACTGCAAACCCCACGTGTACATTCCGCTATACTGTGGACAGATTTATTTTTCATTACTGGTTTTTGGGTTAGACCACATAACAAAGTGGGCATATCTTCACCATGTAACCCTCCATCCACCGTGAGATTTTCGCTGTCTATCGCCTGTTTCTAGGCCAGCTGCCTAGTCGCCTTGTAATGCACAGCGACAGCTACCACTGAGAGGGGTGTCCAATTTAAAACGCGATGAGATGAGAGATGCGAGAGGCTCATCGCATGCAATGCACTCTGAGATGTCTTCGACGTCAAGGGAGGTGGTTCTCTCGACCGCAAATCACCGACAGACACTTTTTTGAAATCGTGGATGTGTTGAAGCGGCCAAATAGTCGTGCACTCATTCTTCACAGCTTACAGTTCAGATCTTGCTTCCCGCCCTGGCTATTATTGCTGCTGCATTGACCACACAGATCCACACCCATTCCGTTACAGTGGACGGTCAGGATCTCTATCGATGCCATTTGAAATGCTTAGGACATTATGTGCAAGGGGTCAATTAGAATATACATATAGAAAAATGTCAATCTAGATTTGAAGTTGTCGTGATTACAGGGATCCATACTCTTTGGTTATATCGTTAAATTCACGTAGGTATGAAATAAAATAAATTAAATCACGACGTTTCGATGGCCATGTCGTTATTGCAAGAACGTTTCTTGCTGTGGTTTTCCCACCTGATGATGATTGCTCGTGTTGCAATCGAAACGTTGTGATTTAATTTATTATATTTTATACCTACGTGACTTTACCGAAAGAGCCAAAATAATGTCACTTCAAATTATTCAGCTAAATTTGCACAGCAACGCCACCCACTACTGTGAAACTACAGCAGTCTGTGTGAGACACAGCTGCACCTATCTCAAGGATAGCCTGGCGCCATGAGAATGACAGCACCAATACTAAGCACACTCACTGGCCATGTCGTTATTGCTGTTTCTATTCAGCTCGAATTAATCCGCCACACATTCCACCCACGGACGATGCCTTCAAATCCGCCTGCCCGCCGTACCTTTCTTCATTATTGACAACTTGCAGCTCAGCACACGGCAGATACCTGCGCAGCGCGACTCACGACCTCCTCTCGATACCAAGATCCAGGATGGTCATCGTGTCTATGCGCCGCTTCTCGGTGGCAGCCCCAACAGTCTGGAACAATATCCCTCTGCACATTCGCAGCATCACCTCAATCGCCTCCTTCAAGAGACACTTAAAAACTCACCTCTACAATCATGCTTTTGAGCGACTCTGAGCTTCGCTCCGCGCCTCTGAGTTGCGGCCACTACGCGCGTTACAAATTGAACTATTATTATTATTATTAGATGGCGATGTCTCCCGTAGCAGCAAGGTGGAACGGTGTCGTGTTTGACAGACAACCATCACAGTTTTACCATGTCGAGTGGTGGTCTCCCTGTTACAGGTTGAGTCAAGACTAAGAATATGCAGTCTATTCTTAGTCTTAAGCCTCACCTTACCATATTAATAAAGTATGCGGCCCTTGCCCCACCACCTTCTCCAACCATTATATAAACGAAGTGGTAGCTTCTGCAATCTCTCATTTACTTGATACAGCTGTCGTGGCTGTGACGGTTCCACCTGAAGACGGAAGCTTGTGTTGCCTCCGAAACGTCGTTATTTTAATTTTTTATGTTCTTTTATTTTACTTTTTAATGTTTTTTACCTACGTGACTTTACCGAAAAAACCTAAGAATATGAATCATTGCAGTCACGAAAGCTTCAAATCTAGAACGGTGTCGTGTTGTCTCTTCACAGATCTGAGCCAGCTCAGCCCTCCTCCTCACTCGTCCAGGCCTTTGAAGTGAAGACAGAGGTTGTGGAGAAGGAGACGAAGGAAGAGGTGAAGGAGATGGAGGATGAAGTAGAGACGGAGGAAGAGAAGGCAAAGGAGGACGAGATTGTGATGGTGACAATGGAGGAAAACACGGAGGGAGAGGAGAAAGACAATACGGAGATGGAGGACAAGGAGACAACAAAGGATGAACAGATGGTCGTGGTGGAGGACATGGAGACGACGGACAAAGGGGAAACAATGGTGGTGGAGGAGGAAGAGAAAACGGTGGTGGAGATGGTGGTGCCGGAAGGTGAGGAGGAGATGAAGGAGGAAGAGATGGTGCTAGCGGAGGAGAAGAAGATGGAGAAGATGGAGGTGGCGCAGGAAGAGGAGGAGGTAGAGGAGATGGTGGTGGAGGATGAAGAAGAGGGGATGGAGGAGGATGAGACGGAGGAGAAAACGGAAGAGGTGCAGGTGGAGATGCACGAAAAGAAGAGGAAGCGAGGGGGCCTCGCTCGCGTGGCGAGAGCGATCGCCTCACTCCTCCGCCGCGTGCTGCTTTGTGGTGGCAGGTCCACCGCCCAGTAGGGGTGGTGGCGGTGGTCGTGCATCGGTGCCGACCGTGACCACGATCACCACACTACCCGCCCACCCCGTGATACTCGCTACACACACCACACGGGTCCCCAGAGAGACGGTGCAACGTTCAGGTCCAGAATACCGAAGTATACCGGGAATCACCTGTACTTAAAAACACGTAAATTGATAACACTATAAACAATAACACTAAACATTAAACGACAAAAATAGCTACCAACTGGTTTTATAATTTATACCACCATAAACGGAGGTACGGTATTTTAATTTCATTAGAAGTATTATAATGGAACTCTACACATGTTTGTTAATTGTCCGTTCAATCGAACCGACGGTCGGATATGTGAACTGTGGGGGTCGAGGGTAAGAATGGCATTCAAATTTTAGAATGACAATTTGGTCGTTTTAGAAAATTACTGTACTTGAATGTATGTTATGTGCAAATGCAAATTGTTAGTCGTAAATGCGAGGCAGGGGTTAAGAGGTGCATATTTAATCCAGTGTTAACGTTTAGTTTAGCATCATATTTAAAGACAATATTGGTAATAAAAATAATCTGGACATGGCACGTGCCTTGTTCATCTCGATCAACCAAAATTAGTAGAATGTCGGTCATAAAGGAGTGCGAGTTCTTTCATGAGTAGTATTCGCTGAGTCCCCAGACACTAACCTACACACAGTTATGGTTAAACAAAGCAACGATTAGTCACTTAATTCTCAGCTCAGACATGATCGCAATCATTTCCAAAGACGTGTGGGGTCCCGCGAGAGCAGGGCCTGGCTACAAATAGCCGAGCAGCAGAAACAGCAGAATCAGAAGTAGTTGCGTCGCCCTCAAAATGTGTTGTTGCTGCTGTTATTGTTGCTGCTGTAGTTACTTCTGTTGCTGTTATGTATTGGGTGGTGGCTCATTTACTCATCACCACCCATAATCATCAGCATCAACACCCATTATCATCACCAATCATCATTATCACTATCAACTCACCATCACCAACCATCACAACCAACATTCATCATAACCACCACCAATCATCCATCATCATCAACACCCATAATCACAACAACCCATCATCATCACCACCCATAACCATCACCACCCATCATCATAACCTCACCAATCATTACCACCACCCATGATCATTACTACCACCCATCATAATCACTACACATTAACATCACCAACCATCATCATTACCACCCTTCATAATCACCACCCATCATCATCACCACCATCCATTATCAAGAAACAACATCATCACCACCCATCATAAATTAACAAACACACACAGCTACAAACATAGATATGTAACCTGACACAGACATAGATAACAGACACACACAAATAAACAATCTCATTAACAACTTAATTATAAAAAGCCCTAATTACCACTGCCAGGATAGTTGCACACAAGACAAATCCTTTACACAATAACAATTTACATGGAACTCAAATTCACACTTAGTACAACCACCTCACTCACTTAAATATAACTACAGATCAATAACTATACTACAAACCTGAATTTAAAAGTAAATAAACCAATGGGATGGTGTTTATACGCTTGAAATGTAATGAATGAAATGCAAGTTAATAATTCCAATTAAACAAAAAATAACTACGAACAAATATGAATATGCCAGGCCTAATGGCCAGGCATCGCTTCAGTCCTCGCCGCAGTAACGGCGACATCAAAGACAGCACAAAGCGAGAGGGCTCTGCTGTTTCCCGTGACGCAACCACCCGCACTGCACCACGTGGTGCGCCCGCCAAGCGCGTGGGGGCGGAGCCTCGCTGTAGTGACGTCACCTATGTTACGTCATAGCCACGCCTCCACCCGCAGTCGAGAGGAATGCGCACGAGTGAGCAGCAGCAGAAGAAGCCTTTGCAGAGCGAATCCTCAACGAGGTGAGCGTCCCTGTGGGAACCTCATTTGCCAGTAAAATATGATAATTGTTTTTTACCCTTCTATCTGGCAACAAAACTGACACCTTTTTACAGTGCGCCTTTTGGCGTCATCAGGTCCAACCCATGTGAGACTAGGCTCTAAGGAAAGCTGTCTCGGGTGTGGACCAATCAACTTCAAGGACAGTGCACATTATCAGAGTTATGTTCTTTTGTTTGTATTATGACTGCAGGTATTGCGGTCTATGCAAACATGACTCCTTGTAAAAAGGTGTCAGTTTTGTTGCCAGATAGAAGGGTAAAAAACTATTATCGTGAGCGTCCCTGTTGACGATGTGTGTTGTTTATTTTTATTGCACGTTTTGACTACAAACTAAAGCTTCATTATTTTTGAATATGTTGCTATTTGGATTTTCTGCAACCAAATTAGGACTATTAGTTAGGTTACTTGGCATGCTCTGATATGTTGCTGTTACTGTCATTGTTTAGACCCAAAGCAAGTTAACATTTAAAACGTTAATAACTAACCTGTTTAAATCTCATATAATATGATTAACATGTCATTAATGATTGTGTTCTGATTGCCTGCATAATTGTGCCCTGCATTACATGTTTTGAATGTTATCCAACACGGGGGAGGAGTCTACCTTTTAGTTCAGACCCAAGCTGCTGCCATAGACGTCTCCTATCTGTGATGTCACAGCCACATGGGCGGTACCTCTGACATCACGTGACCTACGACGTCATTCTCGGGTTATAACAAATGATTTACGTATGGTCATTTGACCCCAATGACCTACAAGACATAGGGGGGCCTATATCAAACAGTCGATTAATACAAATGGGCTGTGCATCAACATGCTTGTCTGGATTAGAGGTTAAACATCACGGTTATGTCTGGCGATTATGTTTAATGCAATAGGCAGTTGGAATAAACATGTTCGCGTGGGTGGACGAGTGAGTGATCTGACGCACGCGTGAGTGGGCAAACAAGCGAGTGAGAGGACTTGTAAAACAAACGGCACAAAAGTGATTTGATTGATTCAGTGAGTGGTCAATATGTAATATTTGAGAGGATGAGTGATTCAAAAGGCTGCTAAATCTTAGCGTTTTTACAACCTCCCCAGGCCCTCCAACATCAAACAGAAACGACTTCTTCCCAACAACATGGATAGACAACGCAAGTGGGCTGAGATCTTGGAGGACTATGATGGTAAGTCCCAAATACCTGCAGTGCGTGGCTTTTATGCAGAGGAGGCAGCTCCCTGATTAATTTATTTTAGTAGACGTGGCGGTGATGGGAAGATGAAAAGGTCAAATGTGCAGACAGCATGGATTTAGAACCGAGTTTCAGCCATATTGGTTTAAATGAGGGTCTCAACTTTATGAAATTGATGATCTTAACATGCTTACAAAAATATTACTTGTAAAGTTTTACTGCCATGTGACTAATGTTTCTCAACAGCAGGTCATGTTATGTGTTAAGAGGTAATTACAGGGATCTCAGAATTAGTTGTGTGAATATCCACGTGCTTCGTTCTCTAATACATTACTCGTCCTTTGAATTAATTTTGTTTTCCGTAGCCCGGGAGTCATGGCGCCAGTCGACCACGTGGGGGGACATTATGGATGAAGTGGACCCTTTCCCAGGCCAAAGCTATGAAAATCGTTCCCCAAAGGTGTGTATGGGGTCTATGGGAGTCAAACACCGCATTCTCTCCACACTCCCACACCATTGCACCAAAACATCACTACACCTCACATCACCGCACAATCTCTTTACATCACCACCAACTCGATACAATATACTCTCAGGTTGTTTCAGTAAAGTCATGTATGTGACTCTTTCTTAGTTTTTTTCGGTAAAGTGACATACGTGAGTATGAATCATTGCAGTCACGAAAGCTTCAAATCGAGAATCAATACAATATCATAGAGCCTCATAAAGCGTCAATACCATCACAAGGCACCGTCTCTCCAGAATATTCCACAATTTCACCTCTCCGTATCACAACACCATCTCCCAACATCATCACTCCATCCCTCCATCATCACGTCATGCCATGAGTTAATGTGCATGTTTGCATCCGTACATAGATGTGCCAGTATGCATTTTTGTTTGTCTATGTGCCTGTCCATGTTTGTGTGCCTCACGAGAATGGATTTTGTCCTGAGTGTGCATGTCTGAATGGGTATGTGCTTATCTTCGCGTGAACAGAGGAGCATTGGGGAGGTGAAGAACTTCAGCGGAGTGAAGCGTCTCCAGGAGGACAAGCGCCTTGCGAAGGAGAAATGCCCAATGGAAGAGAAGCGCCCCAATGAGGTGAAGCGCCTCGCCAAGGTGAAGCACCAAACGGAGCAGAAGTGCCTTCGAAATAATATCCTCAAAGACGTGAAACGGGTCATGGAAAAGCGCCTCCTTGAAGAAACGCGCTTTATGGAGGAGAAGCGCCTTCGCGAGGTGAAGCGTCTCAAGGAGAAGCATCTGGAGGAAGAGAAGCGCCTCATAGATGTGAAGCGGGTCGAGGAAGAGAAGCGCCTCATGGAGGAGAAGCGGGTGGAAGAAGAGAAGCGCCTTGTCGAGGAGCAGCACCTCATTGAGGTGCAGCGAGTCGAGGAAGAGAAGCGCCTCATGGAGGAGAATCGCCTCTTTGAGGTGAAGCGTCTCATAGAGCTGAAGCGTCTTGAGAAAAAAAATAAGCGACTTGAGGAGAGGCGCTTTCGCAAGGTGAAGCTCCTCGAGGAGAAACGTCTCATTCAGGAGAAACGCCTCGTTGAGGTGAAGCGTCAAGAGGAGGAGAAGCGTCTTGTGGAGCAAAAGCGCCTCGAGGAAGAGCAGCGTCTCGCCAAGATCGAGCGACAATGGCTCCAGACCGCTACCACCAGCAGCACCACTACTACTGACACCACCTCCACCACCGCCGCCATCGCCGCCGCCACGTCCTCCAATCCTGTGTGGGGCCCAATAGCTCCGAGCTTTGGAGAAGAGGGCTTCCAAGAAGATAAAGCAAACTCCGGAGTCGCTGAGCCACGGTAAAGCACTCTGCGTGTGCGCCCTGTGTGTTTATTTTTGTTATTTATTGCCATGCTTCTCACGCAGCATCAGCCTTACTCGGTCTCAAGACTTTTTTTCAGGAGGATCCTGCCAAGTTTGCTCGCATTTTTCAAGAAAGTTGCTACTGTTTGCGATCCAAATTGAACAATTTGCATTGCTTGTGTGGGTTTAGTAACATGGAGAAAGCTGCAGAACATTCCCAGAACAGGTGACTGCACAATCCACACGGAGAATGTGGCCAAACGTGGAAATCAAACCCAGGTCAATGTTGCTGTGATGCACAGGTGCTCAAGCCCTGTCGCGCTCTCAAAATTCACAGACACTGCAAATCCCACGTGTACATTCTACTATACTGTGGACAGATTTATTTTTCATAACTGGTTTCTTGGTTAGACCACATAACAAAGTGGGCATATCTTCACCATGTAACCCTCCATCCACCGTGAGATTTTCGCTGTCTATCGCCTGTTGCCAGGCCAGCTGCCAATTCGCCTTGTAATGCACAGCGACAGCTACCACTGAGAGGGGTGTCCAATTTAAAACGCGATGAGATGAGAGATGCGAGAGGCTCATCGCATGCAATGCACTCTGAGATGCCTTTGACGTCAAGGGAGGTGGCTCTCTCGACCACAAATCACTGACGGACACTTTTTTTAAATAGTGGATGTGTTGAAGCGACCAAATTTTCGTGCACTCATTCTTCACCATTACAGTTCAGATCTTGCTTCCCGCCCTGGCTATTATTGCTGCTGCATTGACCACACAGATCCACACCCATTCCGTCACAGTGGACGTTCAGGATCTCTATCGATGCCATTTGAAATGCTTAGGACATTATGTGCAAGGGGTCAATTAGAATATACATATAGAATATGTTCAATCTAGATTTTAAGTTTTAGTGACTACAGGGATCCATATTCTTTGGTTATATCGGTAAATTCACGTAGGTATGAAATAAAATAAATTAAATTAAATCACGACGTTTCGATGGCCATGTCGTTATTGCAAGAACGTTTCTTGCTGTGGTTTTCCCACCTGATGATGATTGCTTGTGTTACAATCGAAACGTTGTGATTTAATTTATTTTATTTTATACCTACGTGACTTTACCGAAAGAACCAGAAAAATGTCACTTCAAATTATTCAGCTAAATTTGCACAGCAACGCCACCCACTACTGTGATACTACAGCAGTCTGTGTGAGACACAGCTGCACCTATCTCAAGCTTAGCCTGGCGCCATGAGAATGACAGCACGAATACTAAGCACACTCACTGGCCATGTCGTTATTGATGTTTATATGAATCTCGAATTAATCCGCCACACATTCCACTCACGGACGATGGGAAGATGGCGATGTCTGCCGTAGCAGCAAGGTGGAACGGTGTCGTGTTGTCTCTTCACAGATCTGTGCCAGCGCAACCCTCCTCCTCACTCGTCCAGGCCTTTGAAGCGAAGACAGAGGTTGTGGAGAAGGAGACGAAGCAAGAGGTGAAGGAGGAGATGATGGAGGATGAGGTAGAGACAGAGGAGGAGAAATCGGAGGAAGAGAAGGCAAAGGAGGACGAGATTGTGATGGTGACAATGGAGGAGAACACGGAGGGAGAGGAGAAAGACAATACGGAGATGGAGGACAAGGAAACAACAAAGGATGAACAGATGGTCGTGGTGGAGGACATGGAGACGACGGACAAAGGGGAAACAATGGTGGTGGAGGAGGAAGAGAAGACGGTGGTGGAGATGGTGGTGCCGGAGGTTGAGGAGGAGATGCAGGAGGAAGAGATGGTGCTAGCGGAGGAGAAGAAGATGGAGAAGATGGAGGTGGCGCAGGAAGAGGAGGAGGAGGTAGAGGAGAAGATGGTGGTGGAGGATGAAGAAGAGGGGATGGAGGAGGATGAGACGGAGGAGAAAACGGAAGAGGTGCAGGTGGAGATGCACGAAAAGAAGAGGAAGCGAGGGGGCCTCGCTCGCGTGGCGAGAGCGATCGCCTCACTCCTCCGCCGCGTGCTGCTTTGTGGTGGCAGGTCCACCGCCCAGTAGGGGTGGTGGCGGTGGTCGTGCATCGGTGCCGACCGTGACCGCTATCACCACACTACCCGCCCACCCCGTGATACTCGCTACACACACCACACGGTTCCCCAGAGAGACGGTGCAACGTTCAGGTCCAGAATACCGAAGTATACCGGGAATCACCTGTACTTAAAAACACGTAAATTGATAACACTATAAACAATAACACTAAACATTAAACGACAAAAAAAGCTACCAACTGGTTTTATAATTTATACCACCATAAACGGAGGTACGGTATTTTAATTTCATTAGAAGTATTATAATGGAACTCTACACATGTTTGTTAATTGTCCGTTCAATCGAACCGACGGTCGGATATGTGAACTGTGGGGGTCGAGGGTAAGAATGGCATTCAAATTTTAGAATGACAATTTGGTCGTTTTAGCAAATTACTGTACTTGAATGTATGTTATGTGCAAATGCAAATTGTTAGTCTAAAATGCGAGTGAGGGGTTAAGAGGTGCACGTTTAATTCAGTGTTAACATTTATTTTAGCATCATATTTAAGGACACTGTTGTTAATGTCGGTCATACAATGTCGGTCATACAGGAGTGTGATTTCATTCATGAGTAGTATTCACAGAGCCCCGATGACACTAACCTACCTAAAGTTATGGTTAAAAAATAAATCTTGAGTGACTTAATTCTCAGCTCAGACATGATCATCGCAATCATTTCCAAAGACGTGTGGGGTCCTGCGAGAGCAGGTCCCGACAACAAACAGCTGGGCAGCAGAATCGGAAGTAGCTGCGTTGCCCTCGAAATGTGATGTTGCTGCTGTTGTTGCTGCTGTAGTTGCTTCTGTTGCTGTAATAAACGCAGGGAGGTGGTGTTCCGTGATGGGATGACGCCTTTGATTAAAGCCTCTGTTCAAACTCACCCGATTGACGCCCTTGATCGTCGCATTTGATCAACTCTGATATTGTAGACTCTCACATGTTAAGCTCTATCATAGTGAAACATAATATTATAACCTATGAACTACAACCTATCCATTGTAACGCTGTAAAAGAATATTACCTATTGGGTTTCACTCCCTCGTCGAGAAGGCCGCTCTCTTCCTTTTCTAAAGTTACATGCTAATTTCTCTCGCTGGAACACCTCTCGTAGCCTGGACCAATGCTCAGACAAAAATCTACTGAACACGATCACATCGTCCAAGTAAATCAGGCACTGTTCCCATTGCAAACCCCGCATCACCAACTCCATCAGCCGCTGGAACGTCGCGGGTGCATTGGTGAGTCCGAACGGGAGTACTCGAAACTCGAATAATCCCATCGGGGTGGTGAATGCGGTTTTCGGCCGATCCTCCTCCGCCATCTCCACCTGCCAGTACCCGGACGCGAGATCGAGGGTGGAAAAATATCGCGCTCCGGCGAGGCTGTCAAAAGTGTCGTCGATGCGGGGTATGGGGAAGGCGTCGCCGAGCGTGACTGCGTTCAGTTTACGGTAATCGACGCAGAACCGGGTTGACCCATCCTTTTTCGTTACTAGTACCACCGGGGCTGACCAGGGGCTCGCCGAGGGCTGAATTATGTTATCGCGAAGCATGTCCCCAACCGCCTCTTTGATCTGGGTGCGTTCGGGTGCGCCCACTCGGTACGCAGGGAGTTTGATGGGTCGGGCTGCACCGGTGTCAATTTGGTGCTTAACAAGGTCGGTCCGACCTACATCCGAGTCGTGTTCGCTGAACACGTCGGCATACTCCCGCAGTAACTCGCGCAGCCGATCGGCCTCTCCCCTAACGACCTCGGCTCGGGGAGTCGGGCCGACTCGCCAGGCCAGGTCCTGCTCACCCTCAGGACGACCGGGGTCCTCAGCCCAGAGTGCGAACACCGAGTCGTTAGAGTGGCGTGCGTGCAGGGGGTGTACTGTGGCTATCGGGGTGCGCCGTCGCAGTATCGCTGGGGTATTGTGGGGGTTAAACATCCGCATAAACAATCGGTCCCCATCTGCGTTTACCAACGTGGCGGATCCCACAACCCCATACCGTTTTGCCAACTCCGGGTGAGGAGTTAGCATTACCTCCCCTGATGGTCGGAGCGCGGGGTCGGTGGGGGATGTTGCCACCGGCACCAGCATCTCGGTGAGCGGGCCGATGGTGACTGTCGTCGCCAGGATAGCGGCCACAGGTGCAAAGCGGAGGCGCGTTGGTTCTCGTCCCAGGAACGGTATCCGCTCGCCGTTGCTCTCCATGGTGGCGCATCGCTGGCGGGGTTGCACGTTGAGTCCCAACCGTTCTAGGAGGTCGGTACCTGCGATACACTCGTGACACAACGCACTCGACACGTAGAACTCCTGGGTGCACACCTGACTGCCTATGCGGACCTCTAGGGTGGCTCTCCCCAGCAGCCCCATTCCGGCTCCGCTCGCCGTGTGCAGCGCGCGGTCCGGTGCCTGCAGGTGACGCACGTCGACCCCGATCGCGCTGCAGTGCGCTGCGCTCACGAGCGAGGCCACCGCCCCCGTGTCCAGCAGGGTTCGGGTACGCACTCCGTTTACCTCCCCTTCCACCAGCGACGTGGCGCCCGTGATCCCCGCCACCAGCTCCCGTAGCCAGTCGCCAGGAGTCACCGTTTCTGTGGGCGTTGTTGCTGGAACCTGTGTGGAGATCACTCGCTCGCCATTATTCTCATTATCGTCTATTTGTATCGGGACCGCGTCGATTGCACCCCTAGTTGGTCCGCTCTCTAGGGGGCGTTGGAGTTTAACCCCCGCGTCTGTCTCGCTCGGGTAATTTCAGGACAGTCCCTCACTAGATGCCCTCGGCGATCGCACATATAACATGCCCGGGGAGGGGGGGCGGTTCTGTAGCGGGTCCCCTGTCCACTCCCTCTCCCTCCCCCAGTACGCAGTTGTCCCAAATCGGACTCTAATTGGGACACCCTCCCGGCTAGTCCCCCTACTGTCGAGCGTAGTTCACCCATCTCAGACTGGAGGGTCTTCATATTTTTATTTGCTTCCTCGCGTATATCTCCTATGCCGGGTTGTAGCCCGGCTACCCAACCCGGAGTCGTCTCGCTGGGTCTCTGTGGCTCTCTTTCCCGGCCCCTTACCGTCCTCGCGAGCTCCTGTTCCTCCTCCTCGTCTTCCGAGAGCAGGCTCGCAATGGCGCGCTCTCGTCCCAGCCCCCGGAGCTGCGCGCGTTCGCTGTGAATTCTTTCACACTTACGTGCGCGCTCGACAAGGGTGTTAAAGGGAAGACGTGGGCAGCTTATGTCTGGCTGCCACCACGCCGTGCGAGACAGGTACCGCTGGATTTTCTCGGCGGCCAGTTCCTCAATAACATCAGTTGCGTACCCCGGGCGTGCGATCTTTGTTAACTCGTGCACATCCTCGGCGTAATCACGTAGATCTTCGCCAGGTTGGCGACGGTGCGCCTCTAAGGCCGATTTTGCTTCCTCCTCGTCACGCGTGCCAAAACGCTGATCGAGTCAGCGCATCAGCTCCTCTAGCTGTGTCTGTGCGCTCGCGGGTAACGCTTCTACAAAATCGGCTGCCCGCCCATCAAGATTCATATTAAGTTGACGTACTGCCTGCGCGTCCGTCCATCCATTAATTTCCTTGGCCCCTAAGAGATTGCGGGCGAATGCCTTCCACGAAGGGGCCCCCCGGCCGGTAAATATTAGTCTTATTTTAGCGTGAGGTAACGCGGGGGTCCGTACCGCTTCTGACACCAATTTGTGGGGGCCGTTGGCCCCCGGGGTCCCTCCCGCCTGCATCCCCTATTCGTTTACGTTACCCCACCTCCCTATTACCCGCTACGGTTTCGCCGGCATTCGAACGCGACACCCCTACTATTTACAGCCTCGCGCCGCGCTCCCACGCTGCGAACATACGTGCGCACATCATCATCAATCAAACGCCGTGCTCGCAGTATAGCCCTGTGCGGCACGTTACCAATGCGCATCCGTATTATACACGTAGTGAACGTGCGCGCACACACGCATACAGCTCCACACGCGATACCCACTCTTGCGCCGCTCTGCGCAGCGCTCGCCGCCTGCTGGCCGCTCACGTTATGAGCACGCACCTGGGGGACGCCGATTACGCACGCCGCGAGCTTACGCACACACAGTACCACACGCGTTCCCACACGCTCACACTGCACGACAAGATCACGCGAGACCACGCTTCGCTATTAATGATTTATTACCTGGTAACTAATGTTGAATCAGTGAGTCGACGAGGCTGGCCTATTCCACTAAACCGGCACCTATTCCCTATTTATCGGCTATGATTCTAATTCACCTTCTTACTCACTGTTAAGTGTCCACGGCGGTCCGCTGATCCTTGTGTTAACCGCGTGCCTCGGTGCGTCGCACGGACGTCCGGGTCGCTGGCTCGAGCTGCGTCTGGTCCTCTGGCGCTGGAGTAAGAGAGCGATTTCCCCTTTGCGCTCCCCATTTATCCTGATTCCCGGACCCCTACCCCCTTCCCACGCATCGTGCGCCTTCGCTATGCTAATTAATCCTTTGTCCGCGCGGCGTGAACTCCAAACAATGGCACGCGCCCCCCTCGCCCGGGCCAGGCAGCTCCGCGGTGCCTTTGTTCCGCTAATCAATGAGCGACCTGCACGGCGCAAATTCCAATCAATCCTTTTCTCACGCAGGCCCCCGTCATCGAGGTTCATGCGGCGGTGTCCATCACAAAGGCGCGCCGTGGGAATTTGTGCACGGCTGCCCGCGTGACCCCGCTCTCCAGGTTATTCATACTAATAGCCTTCTCCTTTAACTCCCCTAATAATGGTGCCTGCGTGTTTTCTAATGAAGCTCCTCCATCACAATGCTTATTCCCTCTGCCTGCCCCGTCGATACTCGCGTGTGTGGGGGGAAATGCGCCTCAACCGCGGTGGCCGAATGACCCACGCCGCGACCACACCATATTAAGGCCGGCCGCAGCGCCGCGGTGCCACGTAGCACGGGGGAGGTCATCCAATTCCCTGATCGCCGGAGACCGTGAGAATTAATCCCGATAAGGGTCTCTCGGATAAAAACCGGTCGATCAGGTAACCTTCCCTTCCAGCTCTATGGGGGGGGGGGGAATGCGTGCGGGTGTGTGCTTAAGTGGGGGGGGTGATGGGGGGCAGTGCGGTGGGGGAAGCCGGGCGGCTCCCTGGCTCAGCAGAGCGGCCCCGTCGCTGTGGCACCACAGTGCACCAAGGATCGGCCCTGTCACCACTCCTGTTTATCCTGTGCATGGACACGATCACTGCCGACCTGCACACGCCCCTGCCATGGTCAATTCTCTACGCGGATGACGTCCTCCTCTCAGATGAAGAGAGAGGAGAAGTGGAAAGACAAACGCGCATGTGGAAAGAACGTTTGGACGAAAACGGGATGAGGTTCAACATCAAAAGACGGAGAAGATCTGAAGAAAGTGACGGACTTTAAGTACCATCAGCTCAGATGGTAGCATCACGACTGATGTGAGGTCACGAGTCAATGCGGCATGGATGAAGTGGAGGCAAGTCACCGGAGTCCTCTGTGATAGGAAAATGCCGGATAGGCTGAAGGGAAAAATTTACAAGACCATCATCCGACCGGTGGCACTCTATGGATCCGAGTGCTGGCCAGCCACAACTGTACACGAACAAGCTCTCCACACCATGGAGATGAGGATGCTCAGATGGAGCCTCGGACTCACTCGATGGGATCGTGTCATGAACGAAGACGTTCGGAATCGACTTGGTGTGGCCCCCATTGCGGACAAGATGCTTGAGGCAAGGCTTCGGTGGTACGGCCGTGTGATGCGAAGTGAAGAGTCATCAGTGGCCAAGACTGCCATGCGTATTGAGCCAGAGGGCCGCCGTCCACGCGGACGTCCGAAGAAGCGATGGATGGATCGAATAAAGGAAGACATAAAGACGGTCAACGCATCCCCTGAAGATGCCCTGGACCGAGCCAAATGGAGAAGACAATGCCGAAAAGCGGACCCTGCGCCACAGCGGGAACAACGCTAGGAAGAAGATTACCTATTGGGTTTCACTCACTCGTCGAGAAGGCCGCTCTCTTCCTTTTCTAAAGTTACATGCTAATTTCTCTGCATTCACTTTAAATCGAGGACAAAGTTTTTATTCAAAATAGGCGCACAATTACACACTGAGATGCACTTACATATTCATGCATGAAGCACAATGGGCACATTACCCTTCGGTATGTTAATAGACATGCGGATTGTACCTTCCAAAATTAACAATCGAATGCAAATATCCTGAAAGACAAAGGATTGGATCCTAGGGGGGGGAGTTATAAGGCGGCTCAGAAGCAGAGCTCAATGCCATTTCGAGAGGGAACTTGATGAGGTTGGACGCTCGACTCGTCGCTCTGCTGATCGCCCTTCAACCGCGAGACAACGCAGCCTGGTCAGCACAATTGCTGTGTCGACAGTTAGGCGACTTTGCGTCGGGAGAGTTCGTGGCGACATCTTCAGACGGGTTCCAGACATCGATCTACCGTGAATCTCCAAGTAAGTGTCTGTTTTCGCGGATAAACTCTTAAACGTGTTCGTCGTCAAATTAGCGGGATTTTTTGGCGTCTCGGTTAGACGCGAGTGTCGTTCTTGTTTTAGTAGTTAACAAAATCCAAAACTCAACGCTAAACATCCTTGCGGCCGATAGCGTACTTTTGACTCGATAACACCGCTGCAGTTACTACGCTCACATGGAGCAGAGACGCTCTCCACAGCCCCACGCACACGGAGGCAAGAAGCCATTCAATTGCTCTGTGTGTGGTAAGTCCTTTTCACGGCCATCACATCTTCAGAGACACCAGAGAACACACACGTGCGAGAAGCCGTTCCTGTGTTCTGTGTGTGGGAAGGCATTTTCACTTTCAGCAAACTGCCAACGCCATCAGAGAACACACACGGGCGAGAAGCCATTCCTGTGCCCTGTGTGTGGGAAGGCATTTTCACAGTCATCAACTCTTCAAAACCACCAAAGAACACACACGGGCGAGAAGCCATTCCTGTGCACTGTGTGTGGGAAGTCATTTTCACAGTCATCAAAACGGAAGAGGCATCAGAAGGTCCACGATGATAGGAAGCTGAAATCAAAAGGTGAAATTCAAGGTGCTGCAATGAATCCTGAAGATAATTCCACCTTCGATCCCATGCAATTGGATCCCGAGAGATGGCTGGATGTAATGGAGTGGCTCGAGGATCGAACCGAGAGCTAGCGGTGACTGAAATATAATGTTGCATGCGGTTATACCTATTAAGCTGTCTTGAGTACTTTTGTGTGTAATTCTGACCCTTTGGTTTTGCAGTTCGTTTGAGAGTTTATTGACGTGCAGGTAGTGATTACTTGGTGAAGTGGTGTGATGAGCAGTGGTTGTGAGATGGTTCAATTCCAGACAATATTGTTGTGTTTAAGTCTTCCTGTTGAGCTAAAGTTGGAATGCATTTGTAGTTAGATCTTTACTAAACATTTTTTTTTACGTTTTTTTTTCAAGTATAAAGCTTTTTTTGTTTGGTAATAATCGACTTTAGGATGTACATTGATGACGCGTTCGTTGGACTTCAACATAGACGAACAGTGAACAAACGTGGTGAACTAATAAGGAAATCATGGGGAATTATACTTTAACGCTTTGGTATTCCTGGAACGGAAATGGTTTGCATTGTACTGTAACTGTTTGAGCATATGACATAATAAATATTCCATTCGAGTTTTGACGTAAAAGTGATTGCAAATGAATAAAAACGTATTTTAACAAATGTGTGTCCGTTTATTTATTTTATAATGTTTATAGCAAAAACGTGTTTTAAGCGAGTTTTAGGTGGAGGATCGTCGTCACACAAATCTGCCCTTAACCGGCAGCATCTTGGCTGTCTCTCCATTAACATGTGTCCCTGGAGGGGAAAGGTCCCCATTATAAATCTATTCGCAACGTTACGGCCCCTAATCATCAAGTATGACGTGTGAACTGTAACACTATCAACGATAACAAAAATAGTTAAAATAAATAATATATTAACTAGTTTCATCATTTATAACACCAAAAACAGATGTACGGTATTATTAGTTTTGAACAAAATAAACGGAGGTTCGTAATTATAATCGCATAATAATAATTATAATCGCACTGTGATAATCTTAGAATCATACTGTGACCATATGCATGTTAAGTGAATGCGAACCGGGGGTAGGATATGCAAGATTTGAATCTCATTACAATTATTAAAATCCCACGTTAGTCGTATTAGAATAAAACTGTCCACTGTTGGATGAATGTCATGTTAATTGAATAAAATAGCTATATACGGTATGTAAACAGATAAAGTGTATAACAATCACATATTATAACATAATTGCATTTCATATGATGTGAAAAAACTACGTTCATTTAAAAAAACTGAGAATTTCGTGTATAATAGTGTACGTGCAAGCGAACTGTGCTCGTATGCATGTAATATGCATCTATGGCCTTTGGACATGCGAACCGGTGGTCGGATATGCGAATTGGGGGGTGCAGGATTATGATCGGATAAAAATGATTAGAATAACACTATAATAGTATTAGAATTACACTGAGCTAGAATGTATGTTATATGTTGATGCACATCGGGAGTCGTAAATGCGGCCTGGGTGGTGCCAGATTTAGAATCGCATCAAAATTATTAAAATCGCACCATGGTCGTATTAGAATCAAGCTGCCCACTGCTGGTAGAATGTTCCATCTCAATGGAACCGAATAGCAATATACATCTTCTTGGTTCTTTTGGTAAAGTCACGTAGAAAGGAAGTAATAAAATAATAAAAATAAAACATAATAAAATAATTCTCACGACGTTTCGGCCACAACGCAAGCAGCCGTCCTCAGGTGGAGAACAGGTCCGTCAAGTAGACAGAGTCTGAATGTCACGCTCCAGGCTTGGAGCGACTATTTATGCTGCTGCGATGGAGGGGCGAAGAGCGTCTTGACAAAATAATTTGCATATCAAGAGGAGTTTAGCATATTTATGCGAAATGCAGATATGCGATTAGCACTACTTGTGAAATGCGTAGGAGGTTTGGCGAGGGGTTTAAAGTCATTATGCCCGTGCATTATGCAGGATTAGCAGCATCAAAGGGAGGGCGTAAGGTCAGAATTAATAATATACAGCATTGATATTGGGCGTGGAGCCTACAAGCGCAACCTTGCGCATTTTGACCTGGTTCTGGACGCCCGTCCCGCGCCCATGGTGAAATCTTGTGCATTTCGGGGCGTCAAGGGCTCGCACCACAGCCTTGAAGGATTAGGCAGGTCCCTGACTTCTTTTGAAGAATATGACCAGGCTCCAGGCACCGGTACCTCGAACGTGGCGGATCCGTGAGGCACCCCGGCCATCAGGGGCTCAGAAACTGTGGGCGCCACAACACATTTCCTTTGGAGTACGGTTTCCGTTGCCGAGCGCCCCACCACGTCGGACACACCAGACTTGGGCTGTACAGGACATGGGGATGAGCTGTCTGGGTGGGGACGGACATAAGTCTTTAGGCGGGATGGGTGGACGAACCAACGGCGACGCCCTATCTGTATTCATACACACTGCAGCCGTTTCACCTCTATGACTTCAGCTGTATCATTATAAACGATATCACTCAACATTAAATGACTATAAACTGGTTTTCTAATTCATTACACCATAAACGGAGGTACGGTATTCAAATCTCATTAGAAGTATTATAATCGCACTCTGCTCATATGTATGTAAAGCGAACGTTCCATCGAACCGGGGGTTGGATATGCAAACTGGGGTGGGGTGCAGGGTTAGAATCGAATTCAAATTCCTAGAATAACAATATTGTCGTATTAGCATTTTACTGTGCTTGACTGTATGTTAAGTGTAAATGCAAATTGTTAGTCGTAAATGCGAGGCAGAGGTTAAGAGGTGCATGTTTAATCCAGTGTTAACGTTTATTTTAGCATCAAATTTAAGGACAATATTGGAAATAAAAGTTCGTCTGCACGTGCCTTGTTCGTCTCGATCAACCAAAATTAGTACAATGTCGGTCATAAAGGAGTACGAGTTCTTTCATGAATAGTATTCGCTGAGCCCCCAGATACTAACCTACACACAGTCATGGTTAAACAAAGTAACGTTTAGTCACTTAATTCTCAGCTCAGACATGATCATCGCAATCATTTCCAAAGATTTGTGGGGTCCCGCGAGAGCAGGGCCTGGCTACAAATAGTCGAGCAGCAGAAACAGCAGAATCAGAAGTAGTTGCGTCGCCCTCAAAATGTGTTGTTGCTGCTGCTGTTATTGTTGCTGCTGTAGTTACTTCTGTTGCTGTTATGTATTGGGTGGTGGCTCATTTACTCATCACCACCCATAATCATCAGCATCAACACCCATTATCATCACCAATCATCATTATCACTATCAACTCACCATCACCAACCATCGTCACCACCACCACCACCCAACCATCACAACCAACATTCATCATAACCACCACCAATCATCCATCATCATCAACACCCATAATCACAACAACCCATCATCATCACCACCCATCATCATAACCTCACCAATCATTACCACCACCCATGATCATTACTACCACCCATCATAATCACTACACATTATCATCACCAACCATCATCATTACCACCCTTCATAATCACCACCCATCATCATCACCACCATCCATTATCAAGAAACAGCATCATCACCACCCATCATAAATTAACAAATACACACAGCTACAAACATAGATATGTAACCTGACACAGACATAGATAACAGACACACACAAATAAACAATCTCATTAACAACTTAATCATAAAAAGCCCATATTACCACTGCCAGGATAGGTGCACACAGACAAATCCTTTACACAATAATAATTTACATGGAACTCAAATTCACACTTAGTACAACCACCTCACTCACTTAAATATAACTACAGACCAAAAACTCTTAATAAAAAACCTGAATTTAAAAGTAAATAAACCAATGGGATGGTGTTTATACGCTTGAAATGTAATTAATGAAATGCAAGTTAATAATTCCTATTAAACAAAAAATAACTACGAAACAGTATGAAGCCTGAGGCCTAGGTATATGCCAGGCCTGATGGCCAGGCATCGCTTCAGTCCTCGCCGCAGTAACGGCGACATCAAAGACAGCACAAAGCGAGGGGGCAAATGTTTAATGTCGAACCGAGGGCTCTGCTGTTTCCAGTGACGCACACCACCCGCACTGCACCACGTGGTGCGCCCGCCAAGCGCGTGGGGGCGGAGCCTCGCTGTAGTGACGTCACCTCTGTTACGTCATAGCCACGCCTCCACCCGCAGTCGAGAGGAATGCACACGAGTGAGCAGCAGCAGAAGAAGCCTTTGCAGAGCGAATCGTCAACGAGGTGAGCGTCCCTGTTGACGATGTGTGTTGTTTATTTTTATTGCACGTTTTGACTACAAACTAAAGCTTCATTATTTTTGTGTATGTTGCTATTTGGATTTTCTGCAACCAAATTAGGACTATTAGTTAGATTACTTGGCATGCTCTGATATGTTGCTGTTACTGTCATTGTTTAGACCCAAAGCAAGTTAACATTTAAAACGTTCATAACTAACCTGTTTAAATCTCATGTAATATGATTAACATGTCTATAATTATTGTGTTCTGATTGCCTGCATAATTGTGCCCTGCATTGCATGTATTGAATGTTATCCAACACGGGGGGAGGAGTCTGCCTTTTAGTTCAGACCCGAGCTGCTGCCATAGACGTCTCCTATCTGTGATGTCACAGCCACATGGGCGGTACCTCTGACATCAAGTGACCTACGACGTCATTCTCGGGTTATAACAAATGATTTAAGTATGGTCATTTGACCCCAATGACCTACAAGACATAGGGGGGCCTTTATCAAACAGTCGATTAATACAAATGGGCTGTGCATCAACATGCTTGTCTGGATTAGAGGTTAAACATCACGGTTTTGTCTGGCGATTATGTTTAATGCAATAGGCAGTTGGAATAAACATGTTCGCGTGGGTGGATGAGTGAGTGATCTGACGCACGCGTGAGTGGGCAAACAAGCGAGTGAGTGGACTTGTAAAACAAACGGCACGAAAGTGATTTGATTGGTACAGCGAGTGGTCAAATATGTAATAATTGAGAGGATGAGTGATTCAAAAGGCTGATAAATCTGAGCGTTTTTACAACCTCCCCAGGCCCTCCAACATCAAACAGAAACTATTCCTTCCCAACAACATGGACAGACAACGCAAGTGGGCTGAGATCTTGGAGGACTATGATGGTAAGTCCCAAATACCTTATGCTCTCATACTCTGATGGTGCATTGTCTTTGAGTTGTGCGCCTTTTGGCGTCATCTGGTCCAACCCATGTGAGACTAGGCTCTAAGGAAAGCTGTCTCGGGTGTGGACCAATCAACTTCAAGGACAGTGCACATTATCAGAGTTATGTCTTTTGTTTGTATTATGACTGCAGGTATTGTGGTCTATGCAAACATGACTCCTTGTAAAAAGGTGTCAGTTGTGTTGCCAGATAGAAGGGTAAAAAAACAATTATCCCAAATACCTGCAGCACGTGGTTTTTATGCAGAGGAGGCAGCTCCCTGATTAATTATTTTTAGTGGACGTGGCTTGGTGGTGATGGGAAGAGGTAAACGGTCAAGTGTGGCAGACAACATGGATTTAGAGCTGCGTTTCAGCCATATTGGTTTAATTTGGGGTCTCAACTTTATGAAATTGATGATCTCAACATGCTTACAAAAATATTACTTGTAATGTTTTACTGCCATGTGACTAATGTTTCTCAACAGTAGGTCATGTTATGTGTTAAGAGGTAATTACAAGAATCTCAGAATTAGTTGTGTGAATATCCACGTGCTTCGTTCTCTAAGACATTACTCGTCCTTTGAATTAATTTTGTTTTCCGTAGCCCGGGAGTCATGGCGCCAGTCGACCACGTGGGGGGACATTATGGATGAAGTGGACCCTTTCCCAGGCCAAAGCTATGAGAATCGTTCCCCAAAGGTGTGTATAGGGTCTATGGGAGTCAAACACCACATTCTCTCCACACTCCCACACCATTGCACCAAAACATCACTACACCTCACATCACCACACAATCTCTTCACATCACCTTTCTCATCACACTACACCACCACCAACTCAATACAATATACTCTCAGGTTTTTTCGGTAAAGTCACGTATGTGACTCTTTCTTAGGTTTTTTCGGTAAAGTCACATACGTGAGTATGAATGCTTGCAGTCACGAAAGATTCAATTCGAGAATCAATACAATAGCATAGAGCCTCATAAAGCGTCAATACCATCACAAGGCACCGTCTCTCCAGAACATTCCACAATTTCTCCTCTCCGTATCACAACACCATCTCCCAACACCATCACTCCATCCCTCCATCATCACGTCATGCCATGAGTTAATGTGCATGTTTGCATCCTTACATAGATGTGCCAGTATGCATTTTTGGTTGTCTATGTACCCGTCCATGTTTGTGTGCCTGCAAGAATATATTGTGTCCTGAGTGCGCATGTCTGAATGGTCATGTGCTTATCTTCGCGTGAACAGAGGAGCATTGGGGAGGTGAAGAACTTCAGCGGAGTGAAGCGTCTCCAGGAGGACAAGCGCTTTGCGAAGTTGAAATGCCCAATGGAAGAGAAGCGCCCCAATGAGGTGAAGCGTCTCGCCAAGGTGAAGCACCAAACGGAGCAGAAGTGCCTTCAAAACAAAATCCTCAACGACGTAAAACGAGTCATGGAAAAGCGCCTCCTTGAAGAAACGTGCTTCATAGAGGAGAAGCGCCTTCGCGAGGTGAAGCGTCTCAAGGAGAAGCATCTGGAGGAAGAGAAGCGCCTCATAGATGTGAAGCGGGTCGAGGAAGAGAAGCGCCTCATGGAGGAGAAGCGGGTGGAAGAAGAGAAGCGCCTTGTCGAGGAGCAGCGCCTCATTGAGGTGCAGCGGGTCGAGGAAGAGAAGCACCTCATGGAGGAGAATCGCCTCTTTGAGGTGAAGCGTCTCATAGAGCTGAAGCGTCTTGAGAAAAAAAATAAGCGTCTTGAGGAGAGGCGCTTTCGCAAGGTGAAGCTGCTCGAGGAGAAACGTCTCATGCAGGAGAAGCGCCTCGTTGAGGTGAAGCGTCAAGAGGAGGAGGAGGAGCACTTGATGGAGGAGAAGCGTCTTGTGGAGCAAAAGCGCCTCGAGGAAGAGCAGCGCCTCGCCAAGATCGAGCGACAATGGCTCCAGACCGCTACCACCAGCAGCAGCACCACCACCGCCGCCACCGCCACCGCCACCACTACCACTACCACTGACACCACCTCCACCACCACCGCCACCACGTCCTCCAATCCTGTGTGGGGCCCAATAGCTCCGAGCTTTGGAGAAGAGGGCTTCCAAGAAGATAAAGCAAACTCCGGAGTCGCTGAGCCACGGTAAAGCACTCTGCGTGTGCGCCCTGTGTGTTTATTTTTGTTATTTATTGCCATGCTTCTCACGCAGCATCAGCCTTACTCGGTCTCAAGACTTTTTTTCAGGAGGATCCTGCCAAGTTTGCTCGCATTTTGCAAAAAAGTTGCTACTGTTTGAGATCCAAATTGAACGATTTGCATTGCTTGTGTGGGTTCAGTAACAGGGAGAAAGCTGCAGAACCTTCCCAGAACAGCTGGCTGCATAATCCACACGGAGCATGTGGCCAAACGTGGAAATCAAACCCAGGTCAATGTTGCTGTGATGCACAGGTGCTCTAGCCCTGTCGCACTCTCAAAATTCACAGACACTGCAAACCCCACGTGTACATTCCGCTATACTGAGGACAGATTTATTTTTCATAACTGGTTTCTGGGTTAGACCACATAACGAAGTGGGCATATCTTCACCATGTAACCCTCCATCCACCGTGAGATTTTCGCTGTCTATCGCCTGTTGCCAGGCCAGGTACCAAGTCGCCTCGTAATGCACAGCGACAGCTACCACTGAGAGGGGTGTCCAATTTAAAACGCGATGAGAAGAGAGATGCGAGAGGCTCATCGCATGCAATGCACTCTGATATGCCTTCTACGTCAAGGGAGGTGGTTCTCTCGACCGCAAATCACCGACAGACGCTTTTTTGAAATCGTGGATGTGTTGAAGCGGCCAAATAGTCGTGCACTCATTCTTCACCGCTTACAGTTCAGATCTTGCTTCACGCCTTGGCTATTATTGCTGCTGCATTGACCACACAGATCCACACCCATTCCGTCACAGTGGACGTTCAGGATCTCTATCGATGCCATTTGAAATGCTTAGGACATTATGTGCAAGGGGTCAATTAGAATATACATATAGAAAATTTTCAATCTAGATTTGAAGTTTTCGTGACTACAGGGATCCACACTCTTTGGTTATATCGGTAAATTCACGTAGGCATAAAATAAAATAAATTAAATTAAATCAGGTCGTTTCGATTGCCATGTCATTATTGCAAGAATGTTTCTTGCTGTGGTTTTTCCACCTGATGATGATTGCTTGTGTTACAATCGAAACGTTGTGATTTAATTTATTTTATTTTATACCTACATGACTTTACCGAAAGAACCAAAAAAATGTCACTTCAAATTATTCAGCTAAATTTGCACAGCAACGCCAACCACTACTGTGAAACTACAGCAGTCTGTGTGAGACACAGCTGCACCTATCTCAAGGATAGCCTGGCGCCATGAGAATGAGAGCACCAATACTAAGCACACTCACTGGCCATGTCGTTATTGATGTTTCTATTCAGCTCGAATTAATCCGCCACACATTCCACCCACGGACGATGGGGAGATGGCGATGTCTGCCGTAGCAGGAAGGTGGAACGGTGTCGTGTTTGACAGACAACCATCACAGTTTTACCATGTCTAGTGGTGGTCTCCCTGTTACAGGTTGAGTCACAAACCGCACCTCTCCATAACAAAGGCTCAACCTTTGTTATGCAGTCTATTCTTAGTCTTAAGCCTCACCTTACCACATTAATAAAAGTATGCGGCCCTTGCCCCACCACCTTCTCCAACCATTATATAAACGAAGTGGTAGCTTCTGCAATCTCTCATTTACCTGATACAGCTGTCGTGGCTGTGACGGTTCCACCTGAAGACGGAAGCTTGTGTTACCTCCGAAACGTCGTGATTTTTATTTTTTACGTTATTTTATTTTACTTTTTAATGTTTTTTTACCTACGTGACTTTACCGAAAAAACCTAAGAATATGAATCATTGCAGTCACGAAAGCTTCAAATCTAGAACAGTGTCGTGTTGTCTCTTCACAGATCTGAGCCAGTGCAGCCCTCCTCCTCACTCGTCCAGGCCTTTGAAGTGAAGGCAGAGGTTGTGGAGAAGGAGACGAAGCAAGAGGTGAAGGAGGAGATGATGGAGGATGAGGTAGAGACAGAGGAGGAGAAATCGGAGGAAGAGAAGGCAAAGGAGGACGAGATTGTGATGATGACAATGGAGGAGAACTCGGAGGGAGAGGAGAAAGACAATACGGAGATGGAGGACAAGGAGACAACAAAGGATGAACAGATGGTCGTGGTGGAGGACATGAAGACGACGGACAAAGGGGAAACAATGGTGGTAGAGGAGGAAGAGAAAACGGTGGTGGAGATGGTGGTGCCGGAAGATGAGGAGGAGATGAAGGAGGAAGAGATGGTGCTAGCGGAGGAGAAGAAGATGGAGAAGATGGAGGTGGCGCAGGAAGAGGAGGAGGAGGTAGAGGAGAAGATGGTGGCGGAGGATGAAGCAGAGGGGATGGAGGAGGATGAGACGGAGGAGAAGATGGAAGAGGTGCAGGTGGAGATGCACGAAAAGAAGAGGAAGAGAGGGAGCCTCGCTCGCGTGGCGAGAGCGATCGCCTCACTCCTCCGCCGCGTGCTGCTTTGTGGTGGCAGGTCCACCGCCCAGTAGGGGTGGTGGCGGTGGTCGTGCATCGGTGCCGACCGTGACCACTATCACCACACTACCCGCCCACCCAGTGATACTCGCTACACACACCACACGGGTCCCCAGAGAGACGGTGCAACGTTCAGGTCCAGAATACCGAAGTATACCGGGAATCACCTGTACTTAAAAACACGTAAATTGATAACACTATAAACAATAACACTAAACATTAAACGACAAAAAAAGCTACCAACTGGTTTTATAATTTATACCACCATAAACGGAGGTACGGTATTTTAATTTCATTAGAAGTATTATAATGGAACTCTACACATGTTTGTTAATTGTCCGTTCAATCGAACCGACGGTCGGATATGTGAACTGTGGGGGTCGAGGGTAAGAATGGCATTCAAATTTTAGAATGACAATTTGGTCGTTTTAGAAAATTACTGTACTTGAATGTATGTTATGTGCAAATGCTAATTGTTAGTCGTAAATGCGAGGGAGGGGTTAAGAGGTGCACGTTTAATCCAGTGTTAACATTTATTTTAGCATCATATTTAAGGACACTGTTGTTGATAAGAATTCGTCTGGACATGTTATGTGCCTTGTTCTACTCGATCAACCAAAATTAGTACAATGTCGGTCATACAGGAGTGTGATTTCATTCATGAGTAGTATTCACAGAGCCCCGATGACACTAACCTACCTAAAGTTATGGTTAAAAAAGTAATCTTGAGTGACTTAATTCTGAGCTCAGACATGATCATCGCAATCATTTCCAAAGACGTGTGGGGTCCTGCGAGAGCAGGTCCCGACTACAAACAGCTGGGCAGCAGAATCGGAAGTAGCTGCGTTGCCCTCGAAATGTGATGTTTGCTGCTGTTGTTGCTGCTGTAGTTGCTTCTGTTGCTGTAATAATCGCAGAGAGGTGGTGTTCCGTGATGGGATGACGCCTTTGATTAAAGCCTCTGTTCAAACTCACCCGATTGACGCCCTTGATCGTCGCATTTTATCAACTCTGATATTGTAGACTCTCACATGTTAAGCTCTATCATAGTGAAACATAATATTATAACCTATGAACTACAACCTATCCATTGTAACGCTGTAAAATAATATTACCCATTGGGTTTCACTCCCTCGTCGAGAAGGCTCTTTCTTTTCTAAAGTTACATGCTAATTTCTCACGTGAACATCACTAGCCCCGGCCACTTCTTTATGACCCGAGGTCTACACCCATTTGAAACGGGAATGATACGCTGACGCTTTGGTATTCCTGGTAATTGACATTGTTTACATTTTACTGTAACTGTTTGAAAATAGGACGTAATAAACCCTCGATACGAGTTTTTACGTAAATATCTTGCATTTGAATAAAAAAGTATTTTAACAACTGATTGTCCGTTATTTATTGTACAATGTTCAAAGCAAAAACGTGTGAAGCCGAGTTTCAGGTGGAGCATCTCCATCACACAAGTCTGACCTTAACCGGCAACATCTTGGCTGTCTCCCCCATCAACACGTGGTCCTAGAGGGGAAAGGTCCGCGTTATAAATAGTTTACCAACCTTCCGGTCCCTAATTCCGAAATATACCGGAGATCACTTGTACTCTAAAACATGCAAACTCTAATACTCTAAAGATTACACTCAACATTAGACGACTATAAAATAGTTTTTTTAGTACGTCATTTATAACACCATAAGCGATATCCGCGATGTCTGCTGCAGACATCGTTTCGGGCGCTTGTGTTGCCTCCGAAACGTCGTGATTTATTTTAATTTAATTCTACCTACGTGACTTTATCGAAAGAACCAAAGAGTATTAATTCCTGCAGTCATGAAAGCTTCAAAACAATGTTTGAATATCATTACAATTATTATAATCACAATGTGATCGTATTAGAATCACACTTTGCGCATGTATGTGTAGTGTACGTGCAAGCGAACTGTGCTTGTATGTATGTAATATGGCCTTTGGATATGCGAACAGGAGGTCGTATATGCGAACTGGGGGGGGGGGGGGTGCAGGATTAGGATCGTATTAAAATGATTAGAATTACACTCTGGTCGTATTAGAATTACACTGAGCTAGAATGTATGTTATATGTAGATGCACATCGGGAGTCGTAAATGCAACCTGGGAGGTGCGCGTTTTAAAATCGCATTAAAATTATGATAATAACAACGTGGTCCTATTAGAATCACTGCTGCTGATGTTCGGGTGGCGGCTTCCGATTCGGACTCAGCTCTTCCTTTACTCGCCTGGTTGGTGCCGCGGGACGCAGCGTCTCATCCGACAGGCGTTGCAGCAGCTGGGTGATGGCATCCGTGAGTTTGTCAACTTTCTCTTCAAGTTGAGGCCGTCTCCCTCGTGGTCTCCTCCCTCTGCGCGTGCTGTGGGTTGCTCATGGCCGAGGTGGAACTGCATGTTTAATCGGGTGTAGACGTCATTTTAGCAACATTTAAGTACAGTATTGTGTTTAGAATGCGTCTCGACAAGGAAGGTGACTTGTTGGATCATAGTTTTTCATCAAAGGCGTTATCCCATCACGGGACACCAACATGCTGCCTATATAACAGTAACAGAAGCAACTACAGCAGCTACGAAACCGTTTGATGACAAAGTAGCGACTTCTGCTTCTGCTCCAACTGCCGCCCGGCTGTTTGCACGCCGACTCTGCTCTCGTGGGACCCCACACGTCTATGGAAATAATTGAGATGATCCTGAGCTGAGATATGGGCGACTTAAGTTGACTTTGTTTAAACATAACTTAGTGTAGGTTAGTGCCATCGGTGTTTAGCGAATACTACCGAAGAATTAGCTCGCACTCATTTATGACGTAATTTGTCATAATTTTGGTTGATTAAGGAGAACAAGACACCTGCCATGTCTACGAATTCTTATCACGTACATGTACTTAACTATATAGCTAAAATAACGTCAACACTCGAATAAACTTGCAGGTCTTAGCCCTCTCATATCGTTGCTTCGCAGATGCTCGAGATTGAGTGTCCTGCTGTGGTCCGAATTGTTTACTGTGATAACATTTGGCTGTTCAAAGCAGTCTGCAACCGTGGATTGTGCAGCTTGGAATACTTGAGGACATTACATCTATTTTGTTGGTTCTCGAAAACTGAGGCCAATAAGTAGGAGGCAAATTACGAGCGACAGCGATAGCACTTGTCTGAGCTGAGAATTAAGTGACTAAGCGTTACTTTGTTTAATCATAACTGTGTGTAGGTTAGTGTCTGGGGGCTCAGCGAATACTACTCATGAAAGAACTCGCACTCCTTTATGACCGACATTCTACTAATTTTGGTTGATCGAGACGAACAAGGCACGTGCCATGTCCAAACGAATTCTTATTACTAATATTGTCCTTAAATATGATGCTAAAATAAACGTTAACACTGGATTAAACATGCACCTCTTAACCCCTGCCTCGCATTTACGACTAACAATTTGCATTTACACATAACATACAGTCAAGCACAGTAAAATGCTAATACGACAATTGTTATTCTAGGAATTTGAATTCGATTCTAACCCTGCACCCCCACAGTTAGCATATCCAACCCCCGGGTCGATTGAACGTAAGTGGTGATCAGCGGGGATCAGCTGTGATAATGCGTCATTGGATCGTGAGGTCGAACTCACTCACTCGGTAACTCACCCACTCACTCACTCACCCACTCACTCACCCACCCACTCACCCACTCAATCACCCACCCACTCAATCACCCACCCACTCACTCACCCACTCACCCACCCTCCTACTCACCCACCCACTCACCCACCCACCCACTCACTCATCCACCCTCCTACTGACCCACCCTCCTACTCACCCACTCACTCACCCTCCCACCCACTCACCCACCCACTCACCCACCCACCCACTCACACACTCATCCACTCAATCACCCACTCACGCACCCACCAACTCACCTATTCACACACTCACCCACCCTCCTACTCACCCACCCACTCACACACTCACCCACCCACCGACTCACCCACCCTCCTACTCACCCACTCACCCACCCACTCAACCACTCACTCACCTGAGCCCCTCCTCATAGGAAGGACCGCCACGCCCCCCAGGGGATCCGAGCGACGCGATTGGCTGATAGTCCTTGTCTACTCCCCCCATCGTAAAGCTGAGGCGGGGGCGGGCGATGGGCGTGGCTAAATAAAGGGGGCGGGGCCACGGAGAGGGGGTCGGAGCCTCAGGGGGTTATCGGTCGATGTTGACTACCTCGCCTCGTACGCAGGAGGTCGTGGGTATCGATACCGGAACCCTGTGCGACAGACAGAGACACACAATTGAACCCTCTCACAGCCAGTGCTCATCACACCACTTCGGCAAGTAATCCGATAACATTACAAACCACCACTGTGCACGTCATTAAACTCTAACAAAAACTGTAAAACTAAAATGGTAAAAATTACGCACAAAAGTACTCGATACGGCTTAATAGGTATAACCACATGACATAATATTTTTTCAGTCACCCCGAGCTCTCTGGTTGACTCTCGAGCCACTCCATTAAATCCAGCCATCTCTCGGGATCCAACTGCATGGGATCGAAGGTGGAAACTTCTTCAGGACTCATTGCAGCACCTTGAATTTCAGCTTTTGATTTCAGTTTCCTATCATTGTGGACCTTCTGATGCCTGTTCATGGTTGACGAGTGTGCAAATGCCTTCCCACACACAGAGCACAGGAATGGCTTCTGGCCCGTGTGTGTTCTCTGGTGACTCTGAAGAGTTGATGAGTGTGCAAATGTCTTCCCACACACAGGGCACAGGAATGGCTTCTCGCCCGTGTGTGTTCTCTGATGGTCTTGAAGAGTTGACGAGTATGCAAATGCCTTCCCACACACAAAGCACGGGAATTGCTTCTCATCCGTGTGTGTTCTCTGGTGTCTCTTAAGATGTGATGGCCATGAAAATGCCATTCCACACACAGAGCAATTGAATGGCTTCTTGACTCCGTGTGCAAGGGGCTGTGGAGAGCGTCTCTGCTCCATGTGAGCGTAGTAACAGCAGCGGTATTATCAAGTCAAAAGTACGCTATCGGCCGCAAGGATGTTTAGCGTTTGGATTTTGTTAACTGCTAAAACAAGAACGACACTCGCGTCTAACCGAGACGCAAAAAAATCCCGCAAATTTGACGACGAACACGTTTAAGAGTTTATCCGCGAAAATAGACACTTACTTCAGATTCACGGTATATCGATGTCTGGAACCCGTCTGAAGATGTCGCCACGAACTCTACCGATCCTATGTTAAGAAATTTTCAGGTGGAGGCAGCATCTTAGCTGCCTCCACCTGTTCCTTGAGGGGAAAGGTCCCCGTAGTTAATCGTTCATCAACGTACCAGTCACTAATCCCGAAGTATGTCGGGGATAAACTGTACTTTATTACTTGTAAACTGTAATAAATGAAGAGCAGAGCGCGAATCTGAAGCCACCACCCGAACATCAGCAGCAGTCGATAGCGTGATTCTAATAGGACCACGTTGTTATAATCATAATTTTAATGCGATCAAAACCGCGCACCTCCCATTTTGCATTTACGACTCGCGATATGCATCTACATATAACATACATTCTAGCTCAGTGTAATTCAAATACGACCAGAGTGTAATTCTAATCATTCTAATCCGATCCTAATCCACCAGTTCGCATATCCGATCCCCGGTTCGCATGTCCAACGGACATACATATTACATACATACATACGACCATAGTATGTATGTAATATGCATACATATGTGCAGTGTGATTCTATTACGATCACATTGCGATTATAATACTTCTAATGATATTCTAATATTGATTTGAAGCTTTCGTGACTGCAGGAATTAATGCCCGTTGGTTCTTTCGGTAAAGTCACTTAGGTAGAAATAAAACAAAGTAAATCACGTTTCGGACGAAACACAAGCGCCCGTCTTCAGGTGAGAATCGCGATATCCGCGATGTCTGCTGCGAGCAGCACGATGTCTGCTGCAGACATCGTTTCGGGCGCTTGTGTTGCGTCCGAAACGTCGTTATTTATTTTGTTTTATTTATACCTACGTGACTTTACCGAAAGAACCAAAGAGTATAGATATTCTAATACTGTCCCTCCGTTTACGGTATTATAAATTATATAAAAAAAACTAGTTTATATTCATTTAATGTTTAATGTTATCTTTAAAGCGTTACAGTTTACATGTTTTAGAGTACAAGTGATCTCCAGTATACTTCGGAATTAGGGAACGGAACGTTGCTAAACTATTTATAACGGGGACCTTTCCCCTCTAGGAACACATGTTGATGGTGGAGACAGCCAAGACGTTGCCGGTTAAGGTCAGACTTGTGTTGCTGCAGTTGCTGCTGCTGCTGCAGTTGCTGCTGCTGCAGTTGCTGCTGCTGCAGTTGCTGCTGCTGCAGTTGCTGCTGTTGCTGCAGTTGCTGCTGCTGCAGTTGCTGCTGCTGCAGTTTCTGCTGCTGCAGTTGCTGCTGCTTCTGCTGTTGCTGCTGCTGTTGTTGCTGTTTAATATGCTTCAGTTCCAGTGGTGTTCCGTGATGGGATAACAAACTTTGATTAAATACTTTTATCAAACGAGTCATTCCAATTGTAACGATTCATTATTTCACGGGCTTATGTTGGGTTTGTGCGATTATTTTATATGTACATACTGAATATTGCTATTTGATGCCATTGAGATAGAACATTCATCCAGCAGTGGGCAGCTTGATCCTAATACCACCAAAGTGTTATTCAAGTAATTTTAATTCCATCCTGATCCTGCACATTCCGTTTCACATATCCTGCCCTTGACATGTTACATACATACATGTTACATACATACATGTTACATGCACATAAACTTACTACAAACAGACATGTTACATACATACATGTTACATACATACAAAGCAGTCTGCAACCGTGAATTGTGCAGCTTGGAATAATTGAGGACATCGCGTTTATCAGTTTACATGCTATAGAGTACAGGTGATCCCCGGTATTCTTCGGGATTCGGAACCCGAGCGTTGCGAAACGATTTATAACGAAGAACTTTCCCCGCCAGAGCGCAAGTGGCTAATGAAAAGAACACGGGGCAGCGGGAACACGTGCTTCCATGGGCGGTCGGGGACAGGGCATGGTTGTATTGCCAACAGGTGCCACCGGGTACGTCCCCCAAGTTGCTCCGCCCATGGCGGGGTCCAGTAGAAGTCATAGAGGTGAAATGGCTGCAGTGTGTAACGAATACAGATAGGGCGTCGCCGTTGGTTCGTCCACCCATCGCGCCTCAAGACTTATGTCCGTCCCCACCCAGACAGCTCATCCCCATGTCCTGTACAGCCCACGAATGTAAATATCCTGAAAGACAAAGGATTGGATCCTAGGGGGGGGAGTTATAAGGCGGCTCAGAAGCAGAGCTCAATGCCATTTCGAGAGAGAACTTGATGAGGTTGGACGCTCGACTTGTCGCTCTGCTGATCGCCCTTCAACCGCGAGACAACGCAGCCTGGCGAGAACAATTGCTGTGTCGACAGTTAGGCGACTTTGCGTCTGGAGAGTTCGTGGCGACATCTTCAGACGGGTTCCAGACATCGATATACCGTGAATCTCCAAGTAAGTGTCTATTTTCGCGGATAAACTCTTAAACGTGTTCGCCGTCACATTAGCGAGATTTTTTTGCATCTCGGTTAGACGCGAGTGTCGTTCTTGTTTTAGCAGTTAACAAATCCAACACTCAACGCTAAACATCATTGCGGCCGATAGCGTACATTTGACTCGATAACACCGCTGCTGTTACTACGCTCACATGGAGCAGAGACGCTCTCCACAGCCCCACGCACACGGAGGCAAGAAGCCATTCAATTGCTCTGTGTGTGGGAAGTCCTTTTCACGGCCATCACATCTTCAGAGACACCAGAGAACACACACGGGCGAGAAGCCATTCCTGTGCTCTGCGTGTGGGAAGGCATTTGCACACTCGTCAACTCTTCAAGACCATCAGAGAACACACACGGGCGAGAAGCCATTCCTGTGCCCTGTGTGTGGGAAGGCATTTGCACACTCGTCAACTCTTCAAGACCATCAAAGAACACACACGGGCGAGAAGCCATTCCTGTGCCCTGTGTGTGGGAAGGCATTTGCACACTCGGTAACTCTTCAAGACCATCAGAGAACACACACGGGCGAGAAGCCATTCCTGTGTTCTGTGTGTGGGAAGACATTTGCACACTCATCAACTCTTCAAGATCATAAGAAAACACACACGGGGGAGAAGCCATTTCTGTGCACTGTGTGTGGGAAGACATTTGCACACTCATCAAAACGGAAGAGGCATCAGAAGGTCCACGATGATAGGAAGCTGAAATCAAAAGCTGAAATTCAAGGTGCTGCAATGAGTCCTGAAGATAATTCCACCTTCGATCCCATGCAGTTGGATCCCGAGGGATGGCTGGATGTAATGGAGTGGCTCGAGGATCGAACCGAGAGCTAGCGGTGACTGAAATATAATGTTGCATGCGGTTATACCTATTAAGCTGTCTTGAGTACTTTTGTGTGTAATTCTGACCCTTTGGTTTTGCAGTTCGTTTGAGAGTTTATTGACGTGCAGGTAGTGATTACTTGGTGAAGTGGTGTGATGAGCAGTGGTTGTGAGATGGTTCAATTCCGGACAATATTGTAGTGTTTAAGTCTTCCTGTTGAGCTAAAGTTGGAATGCATCTGTAGTTAGATCTTTACTCAACATTTTAAACGTTTTTTTCAAGTATTAAGCTTTTTTTGGTTGATAATAGTCGACTTTAGGATGTACATTGATGACGCGTTCCTTGGATATATGGCCTTGACTTCAACATAGACGAACAGTGAACAAATGTGGTGAACTAATAAGGAAATCATGGGGAATGATACTTTAACGCTTTGGTATTCCTGGAACGGATATGGTTTGCATTGTACTGTAACTGTTTGAACATAGAACATAATACATATTCGGTTGGAGTTTTAACGTAAAAATTATTGCAGATTAATAAAAACGTATTTTAACAAATGTTTGTCCGTTTATTTATTTTACAATGTTCATAGCAAAAACGTGTTTTAAGCGAGTTTTAGGTGGAGGATCTTCGTCACACAAATCTGCCCTTAACCGGCAGCATCTTGGCTGTCTCCCCACTAACATGTGTCCCTGGAGGGGAAAGGTCCCCATTACAAATCTATTCGCAACGTTACGGTCCCTAACCATCAAGTATGACATGTGAACGTGATGTAATTTAGTTATTTTCATTTATTTATTATAATTATTATATATTTTTTTACCTACGTGACTTTACCGAAAGAAAGCGTCAATTCAAAATTAGAATATCATTCGAAGTATTAGAATCACAATGTGATCGTATTAGAATCACACTCTGCGCATATGTATGTATAGTGTATGTGCAAGCGAACTGTGCTCGTATGTACGTATGTAATATGCATCTGTGGCCTTTGGACATGCGAACCGGTGGACGGATATGCGAATTGGGTGGTGCAGGATTATGATCAGATTAAAACGATTATAATAACACTTTGGTAGTATTCGAATAACACTGAGCTAGAATGTATGTTAAATGTAGATGCACATCGGGAGTCGTAAATGCGGCCTGGGTGGTGACAGATTTAGAATCGCATCAAAATTATTAAAATCGCACCATGGTCGTATTAGAATCAAGCTGCCCACTGCTGGTAGAATGTTACATCGCAATGGCACAGAATAGACTATACAGCATTAATATTTTGCGTGGAGCCTACAAGCGCAACCTGGCGCATTTTGACCTGGTTCTCGACGCCCGTCCCGCGCCCATGGTAGAATCTTGTGCATGTCGGGGCGTCAAGGGTTCGCACCGCAGCCTTGAAGGATTAGGCAGGTCCCTGGCTTCTTTTGAAGAATTTGACCAGGCTCCAGGCACCGGTTCCTCGCACGTGGCGGATCCTTGAGGCACACCGGGCCTCAAGCGATACATTATAACGCTATACAATAACATTATTATCTAGTGTAATAGATTAGAACAACCTGTGCATGTAACATGTATGTATGTAATATTGGGTTTGTGTGATTATTTTATATATACATACTGAATATTGCTATTTGATGCCATTGAGATTAACATCCAGCAGTAGACAGCTTGATCCTAATACCACCAAAGTGTTATTCAAATAATTGTAATCCCATCCTGATTCTGCACGTTCCGTTTCACATATCCCACCATTGGTTCGCACGTCCATATTACATATGAAGTATGGGAATTGACGGCAGGAACTTCTTGACGGGTAACACACTTTTATTAAATCCTTCAGGTATCACAATACAACGTGTGGTCTTCCTTCTTCCTCCGACACACTCCACTAATCTCGTGTAAGCTCTAGGCCTCTGGCTACACACCATATACTCGACTCGTGTAAGCCCTATGCCTCTGGCTACACAATACACTCGACTCGTGTAAGCCCTATGCCTCTGGCTACACAATACACTCGACTCGTGTAAGCCCTATGCCCCTGGCTACACAATACACTCGACTCGTGTAGACTTATGGCTACACACACACTACACTCGCCTCTGGGTTACACAGAGTCCCGGTCCCCTTAGGACAGCGGGGCTAGGTACCGCAGGGCTCTAGGTCTTCATCCCCGTCTTCATTCTTCGCTGGTTACACACTGCCCTTACGCCTGTGTGCATCCCCTTTTATAGCCCCTGCTCACGAGAGGCGGAGCTGATGCGTGCTTCAGCATGAGCATCGCTCCTTAATGAACCAATCACGACGCACTCTCTTTACGATCCGGTTTCCCAAGCGCGTGTTAACACTCCTCCACCAATCCCACCGCGCTGCCACCCGGTCACTCCCTCTCAGCATATCACCGGTCCACAGCCAATCAGTACCCCGTAACCCACGACCCCGCGCTGACCCCTGATCCTCCACCGTCAGCGCGCGTCACCACCTACACAGCCAATCATCACACACTGTGCATACGATCCTTAATCCCAGCGCGTATCACCTCTACATCACCCCCTCCCACATAGCTTGCAGCCGGCCCGGCTGTTAACCTACAACACAACATAACGCAACGCAGTAATAAAGAACTCCACATCCCAGTGTGCCCCGTAACACAACAACAACAACATAACACAACCTTAAATACGAAGCAATATACAGCCCGACGAACAACACAATAAAAGCGAACACCGTAAAACGAACGCGCCAAGTGTCACCGTGACCCACGCAGTGCCGAGGCGCTCCGGCTGCCTCGACTCCGCACGTGGTAGATTACACAAAGTAGCGCGACCTAGCGCGAGTCCGTCTGGCCGGTCCGTCGTACGGAACGGGACGTTGTCGACCGTCCGGTGTCTCCGGCAGCTCTAGACGGCACGGGTCGGGCCTGGAAGGACCGGCCCCGCCGTGAAGATCCGGCCGCCGGTGGTCGGCAGCAGTCAGTTCCGGGACACCTGGGAGCTGGTCAGGCGGAGACATGTGAGGAGCAGGCAAGGACAATTCCCCCTCAGGGTCGTCGGTCACGTCACATGCTCGGCCCTCACGACACAAGGGGAGGCCATACGGAGGCGAGAACGGTTTCAGTCGGGAGGGGTGGACGTACCAACGGCGTTTCCCCCATTTTATCTGAACGCACTGGGGGCGCGCAACCCGCACGACCTCCACGGGTCCCCGCCACGGCTTCAACAATTTAGGTGACGTGGCCAAAGGTGCCTGAGGGCAATGCAGCCAGGCCTTGTCACCTGGTTCCCAATTGTGCACGGATACCTTCCGTGCCCGCAACCGCTCGTTCGCAATTTGGCGAGCCCGCGAATTAAGCCGTGCGGCCTCCCTTGCCTCTGTCAGTTTATGAATATTAAATTTAATATGCTCTGCCAATTTAGAATTAGTTCGTGGTGCGGGCAGACCCAGCTGCGTTTCCATGGGCGGGTCGGCTTCCCGGCCGTACATTAGAAAAAACGGGGAAAACCCCGTAGCTGCATGGGGGGCCATTCTATACGCGGCAAGGACCCCAGGGACCTGCAGGTCCCAATCAACATGCGACTCACACACTTGCTGGCACAGCATAGAGGTCAATGTCCTGTTAAGCCTCTCCACCATCCCGTCTGTCTGCGGGTGGTACGGGGAGGTACGCACCTTTTTGGTACCCAACAGGTCGCACACCTCCTGCAGTAATTTACTCGAAAAATTTTTCCCTTGGTCAGTCAGCAAGCGTTCGGGAGCCCCCTTGTCCAGGACGTAGCCCTGGACAAAGGCGTCCGTCACAGCCGCCGCCGACTGGTTGGCGAGTGGCCACGCCATAGGCCACCGGGTAAAATATTCGACCCCCACCAACAGGTATTTATTACCCCTAGGCGTGACCGGGAAGGGCCCCAGAATATCGAGTGCAACGAGCTCGTTAATGCGCGAGACCTGAATAGATTGCAGCGGTGGATTAGCTGCCACGGGCGGTGGTTTCCGTCTGGCGCACTCAACACAACCCTTTAGAATATTCACCACATCACCCCCCATTCCCGGCCAATAATAGTCACGCTGAAGCAGGGCAAGCGTTTTGTTAACTCCCAAATGCAAGAGGCGTTCGTGTGCGGCCAAGACAACCTTCCCCCTTACAGCAGAAGGCACCACAATCGAATGCCGCCGGGACAAACTGTCCCATCTCATCAACAGGCCCTGCTTAAGCTCGTAGGAGCCAGTTCGGTCGTGGCTACCTTCGGAACCCTCCGTCTTCCGGCGCAATGCCAGCAGGGAGCTGTCCGCCATTTGGAGACGGCCCCACTCACTCAACGACAGTGAGAGCAGCGAGTCCTGACCCCCTGGGGTAGCGGGACCATCCCCAATTGGTGTGCTCGCGGTCGCAACCAACGCCTCCCTACCTTCCGTAACCGGAGGTTTACAGCGCGCCGATCCCGATAAGCACGCACATTTGTGACAAGGCAACAACCGCGACAGGGCATCGGCATTCGTGTGTCGCAACCCTTTACGGTACGTAGTCGTGAACTGATATTCCTGGAGGACTTCCAACCACCGCGACAATTGGCCCGAGGGCTGGGCAACCCGTAATGAATACTGGAGCGCCGCATGGTCCGTCCGGACCGTGAAATGACGACCATAAAGATATGGCCTGAATTGTTGTACAAAAAAAACAATGGCAAGTAGTTCACGACGGGTGACGCAGTAGCGCTGCTCTGCCGGCGACAACACCCTGCTACCATAGGCGACCACCCGTTCGACCCCTCCAATGACTTGGGACAGCACCCCCCCAATGCCCGTGTTGCTAGCATCCGTGTCTAGCAAGAAGGGACTCTCGAAGTCCGGATAGCGCAAGGGTGGGGCCCTTACCAAGGCGTCCCGGAGGGAGCAGAATGCAGCCTCCTCCTCCGGCCCCCACCGGAACTTCACTCCTTTTGCCGTTAAAGCGTGCAAGGGCTTCGCAATGGTGGCGAAGTGCTCAACGAATCGGCGATAATACGAAGCAAAACCGATGAAACTGCGCACGTCTGACACTGACGTGGGCGTCGGCCACGAACTGACACAGTCCGTCTTCGCAGGATCGGTAGAAATCCCCGAAGAGTCGACAATGTGACCCAAATACCTCACGGATTTACGAAAAAGATGGCATTTGGCCGGTTTAAACTTTAATTTAGCCGATCGCATTCGCAAGAACACCCCTCTCAATCGCTGGAGGTGTTCCTCGAACGTTTTTCCGAAAACAATGACATCGTCAAGGTAAATGAGGCACGTTTCCCACTGCAAGCCCGACAAAACCAATTCCATAAGACGCTGAAACGTCGCAGGAGAGGAGTGAAGTCCCATGGGTAACCGGTTAAACTGAAACAGGCCCCCTGGAGTCCGGAATGCAGTCTTAGGCTTAGACTCCTCATCGAGTGGCAACTGCCAAAATCCGGACAATAAATCAAGAGTCGAAAAGTATCGCGCACCGGACAATGCGTCGAGAGACTCGTCCATCCTGGGGAGCGGATACGCGTCGGCCACCGAGATCTTATTCAGGCGGCGGAAATCGACGCAAAATCGCAGGGACCCGTCCTGCTTTTTAACGAGCACAATAGGTGCTCCCCAAGGACTGGAAGAAGGCGAAATAATGTCGGCTTCCAGCATATCGTTAACTGCCGACTGAACATGTTCCTTCTCAGCAGGACTCAGTCGGAAGGGATTTTGCCTGACCGGTGCCGCATCGCCCGTTTCAATGTGGTGGCGTAGCAGGTCCGTGCATCCGATATCATACTTATGTTTACTGAAGACATCCGAAAATTCAATCAGCAACCCGCGCAACGCGCCCAACTGTACCGCTGACAAATCGTCAGAGTCCGCGCACAGCATATTAATCCAATCTAGGTCCTCCTTTGATGGTACGCTATTCGTGGGGCTCGGATCAACCTGCGCAACCAGCCTCTCCTCCGCAGGGACCCGTGCCGCGTGAGCCAGCACGGTGCCCTGCTGAATGACGGCCGGCCGCGCCCCAGCGTTTAAAACCATGACAAACGGATCCCTGTCCGCCCCAACCAAAGTGTGAGCCACCGATAAATCGAGACCTCCAACAGCCCTATTAGAAGGACCCAAAAGCATGGCCTGTTCCGAGGCCCCCTTCCCCCATGGCTTCCGTAACCGGAGGGGAACCAACATTTGTGAACCCGGGGGCACGTGCACGGTCTGTGTTGCTAACGCCTGAATGGTAGCGCACGCCGTCCGAATTACATTAGGGCTCGTCAAAAATGAAATACGGCGACCCGATGGTAGTTCAATGCAACGCTGATCAATGAGAATTTTGATGGGCATTTTCGCCAAAAAATCAGTGCCCAATAGGCAAGGAACCGCCAGGGAAGATGAAACGAAAACGGGTCCCGACAATTTGATATCACCAATGCAAATGGACGCCCTAATCTGACCGATAATGCCCAACGATCCCCCGTTAGCGGCGTAAAATGGCACATCCACCGGAAGAAGCGGACGACATTGTACCGGGAGAATATTATAAATGAGATCCGAAATAATAGTCGCCGATGCCCCCGTGTCCACTAACACCCTGACCTCGACCCCATCAATCGATCCGGTAACGACGGATGAACCCGCTGAGGCAGCCACAATTCTGTGCCCCAATTCCGACCATTTAATGTCTCCCCGGTCCCGGCCGAACCCCCCTCTCCGAACCGAATCTCCGAACTCTACTCGGCTCTCCCTCGTCGCAACGCGACGACCCATACGTGTCGAGTATGCGGGCCAAGCATGTGAGGTGCCGCGACTTGCCGGGGTTTGCAGTGATGACTTGGGGCCTTGGTCGTCGTCCAGCCGAGGTCCCATGGCGCGCTGATGTGGGGCACGGCAACCGGAGGCCACGTGGCCACGAAGGCCGCAGTTATAGCAGGTGATGACAGTAGTCGTAGATCTCGGTTGCTCCAGCTTGCGGGCCGCTCGCAGAGGCGAACGACCCCCCGACCTCCAGTCCCCCGCTCGTCCCGCGATGAACGCGTCCTCTCGTGGGCTGACGACTTGGGGCACGGTGTCAACCGGACCCGGAGTCGAGGCCACGGCAGCGTTGCAGACGACCCCCTGCTTTCGTTGAAGGACCTCGTGCGCTTGCATGCTCGTGGCGACCCGTAATGAAGAAATATCGGTGTCGTCGGCCGTGTTGATGGGGACCCCCAGGTCCTGCGCCAACTTGAGCAGCTGCTCCAAAACCATCGCATTTTGGCCCTCCTCGTCCATACGAGGGAACGCGGCGTCAGCGAGAGCGAGCAACGCCGTGCGGTAGGCGAGCACGGTCTCCGTGTCCGCCTTCCGTCTTGCGTAGAAATGATGGCGGCACGCCGAGGGAGGACCGTAGACTTTTGCCATGAGAGCCAGCGCATCCTTGAGCGTGGAGCGGTCCGACCTGCGTGCGGACGTGAAGGCCGCGAGCGCGTTGTCGTCCAGCATGGCAGGCAGTGCCCGCAGTGCCGTAGCGTCGGACCAGGCGGACATCTCTTGATGCGCCAAAAATCTGCGCTGAAATAGGCTCCAATCCCCGCCTTCCGCCTTGAATGCTGACAACGTGGGAAGGCGCTGCTGAAAAATAAAGTCGTCCTCCTCCTCGTGCTTCCTCTCTGCCCCCCCGTCGGTGTGTAAGATGGCGGCCCCAGCGGCGGGTGTGTGATGGCGGTCCGCCGCGCGCGTTGGTGACGTCAGCGGCCGCGCATGGAAAACCGCTGCCACGTGGTGATGGCCGTTCCCGCCAAAAGTTGGAGCGGATGAAATGGCGGGAATCGCCAAATCGTTTTGGCGGGAATCTGCAGAGCGACCCTGTAGCACGTCGGCCGCCGTCCCCGCTCCTCCCGACGAGCTGATCTCCGCCAAGATGGACGCGGCGGCGAGCAGCAGGTCCGCCAGACGGGAGTGTGCCTCGCGAAGCACGGTGTCAGTCCCCCGTCTCTCGTCCGGCGCCGTCGGTGGATCCTGCCCCGTGGGCAGCTCCTCTTCCTCACCCCCTGATGCCCGCTGGCCCGCGTCGTCGAGGTTGTCCTCGTGGTCAATCCCGTGGGTCCGACGGTTCCTCCTTGTATCCATGCTTGGAGGACCGTTTCACTTCTGACGCCAGTTGAAGTATGGGAATTGACGGCAGGAACTTCTTGACGGGTAACACACTTTTATTAAATCCTTCAGGTATCACAATACAACGTGTGGTCTTCCTTCTTCCTCCGACACACTCCACTAATCTCGTGTAAGCTCTAGGCCTCTGGCTACACACCATATACTCGACTCGTGTAAGCCCTATGCCTCTGGCTACACAATACACTCGACTCGTGTAAGCCCTATGCCTCTGGCTACACAATACACTCGACTCGTGTAAGCCCTATGCCCCTGGCTACACAATACACTCGACTCGTGTAGACCTATGGCTACACACACACTACACTCGCCTCTGGGTTACACAGAGTCCCGGTCCCTTTAGGACAGCGGGGCTAGGTACCGCAGGGCTCTAGGTCTTCATCCCCGTCTTCATTCTTCGCTGGTTACACACTGCCCTTACGCCTGTGTGCATCCCCTTTTATAGCCCCTGCTCACGAGAGGCGGAGCTGATGCGTGCTTCAGCATGAGCATCGCTCCTTAATGAACCAATCACGACGCACTCTCTTTACGATCCGGTTTCCCCAGCGCGTGTTAACACTCCTCCACCAATCCCACCGCGCTGCCACCCGGTCACTCCCTCTCAGCATATCACCGGTCCACAGCCAATCAGTACCCCGTAACCCACGACCCCGCGCTGACCCCTGATCCTCCACCGTCAGCGCGCGTCACCACCTACACAGCCAATCATCACACACTGTGCATACGATCCTTAATCCCAGCGCGTATCACCTCTACACATACATGCATATATGTTACATGCATACATGTTACATGCATACATACTACATGCATACATACTACATACAGACATGTTACATGCATATATACTTACTACGTACAGACATGCTACATGCACATATACTTACTGCAAACACACATATAAAATGCACATATAGTTACTACATACAGACATGTTGCATGCATGCTACATACTTACGACCGTAGTGTGATTCGAAGAGGACCACGGAGTGATTCGAATAATTTGAATGCGATTCGAATATCACACTTCAATGTAGGTTGTTCTAATCGAACTACAATTATTCGAATCCCACTATAGTCGTATTAGAATCACACTGTCCACTGTTGGATGCATGTGTGGTAAAGAGTATAACAATCACACATTATAACATATATACAATACACATGATTTCAAAAACGTATATAAACATTTCTATTCATTTTTTAAAACTGAGACTGTCGTTGTCCATGTGGAGACGGAGCTCGGTGTAATGTATCGTCTCCGCTGTGTTTCGGAATCCGTGTGGTGATCACCCAGTCACATCGCCTAACTCCAGTCACAGCGCCTTACCCTTTAAAATAACACTACAAACTAGTGTTATAGTAAACTATAATGTTGTGAACTCTAGCAATATAAGCTGTGAGCGATACATTATCTATATATATATAAAATCGCGAATCTGTCTGTCTGTGTGTGTGTCTGTGTGTCGCCGGACCATACGCAGTTTCATTGGACGGCGGTTGCCCCTGGCAACGGGTAGCGACGCCTTCGCCGCTTTCATTGGACGGCGGTTGCCCCTGGCAACGGGTAGCGACGCCTTCGCCGCTTTCATTGGACGGCGGTTGCCCCTGGCAATGGGTAGCGACGCCTTCGCCGCGGGGTGGACGCCATTTTTAATTCCCGTTAAAAATAGGCGCACGCATTAACACGCGACTCTGACGTAAATTCAGCAAAGTTTCACGTCCTCTTCACTCCCCCCCCACCACAATGTGTGCAATTACTATTATAGGGTCGGTAGATTATAAAATTATAGCGATTAGACAGTATTATTGTAGCGCGGGGGGGGGGGGGGGGAATGGCACCCGTACCCTGCCTCAGCCGGGTGGGAAAATCAGGCGATGTCGGAGGATCTACACGGTGCTAGGCCTCGACACCCACCACGCGACTCTGAGATAAATTCATCAAAGTTTCACGTCCTCTACAGAGTGGTGAGGGAGGGAGAGCGGTGAGGGAGGGAGAGCGGTGAGGGAGAGCGGTGAGGGAGGGAGAGCGGTGAGGGAGGGAGAGCGGTGAGGGAGGGAGAGCGGTGAGGGAGGGAGAGAGGAGTGAGGGAGGGAGAGCGGGTGAGGGAGGGAGAACGGTGAGGGAGGGAGAGCGGTGAGGGAGGGAGAACGGTGAGGGGGGGAGAGCGGTGAGGGAGGGAGAGCGGTGAGGGAGGGAGAGAGGAGTGAGGGAGGGAGAGCGGTGAGGGAGGGAGAGCGGTGAGGGAGGGAGAACGGTGAGGGGGGGAGAGCGGTGAGGGAGGGAGAGCGGTGAGGGAGGGAGAGAGGAGTGAGGGAGGGAGAGCGGTGAGGGAGGGAGAGCGGTGAGGGAGGGAGAGCGGTGAGGGAGGGAGAGCGGTGAGGGAGGGACTCAGCCTCAAAACAAGTAACTGGTGTGGCGTATTAACATCGCCACTGGGGAGACAAAGGCGGCCGGGCGTGGTGGATACAAGTCCCGGGCGAAGCCGGGTAGTACAGCTAGTAACGCTATAAACTAACATCATAAACTAGTGTTACAGATTAGAACACCGTACATTGAAGTGTGATATTCGAATCTCGTTCGAAGTCTTAGCTTCACACCGTGGTCCTGTCTTTGCCGCTGGCCCCCGAGGCCTCTCCCTGCTGGGCGCCGACTGCAGGGGTCCCGCCGTTCCCCGACCCCTCGCTGGTCTGCGAACAGCTGCTGCCGCCGCTGGGCTCATCGCTCGCGGGGTAAGGACTGTCGCCCGACGGTTCCCCTCCCTGGTTCGCGAGAGGGACATGGCTCGTCGCCGGCTCCCGTACGCCTGTAAACACATCGTTGCCTCTCCGCCAATCAAATGCGACGCCTCCCCTCACACAGCCCCGCGCAGCGATCACACGCTCTGAACGGGGGTCGGAGGGCGAATGACTTTGAACGCACACGCGCGACCGCCGCGAGCGGGTGATCACGTTCGTTTAAAGGGACCGCGGAACGGGTGTTTGCGGTGGGTGTGAGCCCTCACAGCGCACAAGTCTCCACGGCGACAGGCGGAGCGGGCACCTGTGTTCTCTAACACACGTAAACTGTAACACTTTAAAGATAACATGAAACATGAAACGACTATAAAGTAGGTTTTTTTTATGTGATTTATAACACCGTAAACGGAGGGACAGTATTAGAAAATCTATACTCTTTGGTGCTTTCGGTAAAGTCACGTAGGAAGAAATACAACAAAATAAATCACGACGTTTCGGACGCAACACAAGCGCCCGAAACGATGTCTGCAGCAGACATCGTGCTGCTCGCAGCAGACATCGCGGACATCGCGATTCTCACCTGAAGACGTGCGCTTGTGTTTCGTCCGAAACGTGATTTACCTTGTTTCATTTCTACCTACGTGACTTTACCGAAAGAACCAACGAGTATTAATTCCTGCAGTCACGAAAGCTTCAAATCAATATTAGAATATCATTAGAAGTATTATAATCGCAATGTGATCGTAATAGAATCACACTGCACATATGTATGCATATTACATACGTACATACTATGGTCGTATGTATGTAATATGTATGTCCGTTGGACATGCGAACCGGGGGTCGGATATGCGAACTGGGGGATTAGGATCGGATTAAAATGATTAGAATTACACTGAGCTAGAATGTATGTTATATGTAGATGCACATCGGGAGTCGTAAATGCAACCTGGGAGGTGCGCGGTTTTGATCGCATTAAAATTATGATAATAACAACGTGGTTCTATTAGAATCACGCTCTCTACTGCTGCTGATGTTCGGGTGGCGGCTTCCGATTCGGGCTCAGCTCTTCCTTTACTCGCCTGGTTGGTGCCGCGGGACGCAGCGTCTCATCCGACAGGCGTTGCAGCAGCTGGGTGATGGCATCCGTGAGTTTGTCAACTTTCTCTTCAAGTTGAGGCCGTCTCCCTCGTGGTCTCCTCCCTCTGCGCGTGCTGTGGGTTGCTCGTGGCCGAGATGGAGCTGCATGTTGAATCGGGTGTAGACGTTATTTTAGCAACATATTAAAGGACAGTGTTGTGTTTAGAATGCGTCTAGACAAGGAAGGTGACTTGTCCTACACGACCAGCCAAAATGATTACAATTTCTGTCATTAAACAGTTCGAGTTCATTCATGAGTATTCGTTTAGCCCCCCTGGCACGAACCTACATAGAGTAATGTTGAAACAAAGTAAACTTTAGTCTCAGCTCCGACATGATCATTGCAATTATTTTAAAAGACATGTGGGGTCCCGCAAAAGCAGGGCCCGGCCACAAATAGCTGGGCAGCAGAAACAGCAGAATCAGAATTGGGTGCGTCGCCCTCGAAATGTTGCTGCTGCTGTTGTTGTCTCTGCTGTTTCTGCTTTAGCTGCTTCTAATACTGTTATATACGCAGGGAGGTGGTGTTCCGTGATGGGATGACGCCTTTAATTAAAGACTTTGATCAATCGCACCCGATTGACGCCCTTGATCGTCGCATTTGATCAACTCTGATATTGTAGACTCTCACATGTTAAGCTCTATCATAGTGAAACATAATATTATAACCTATGAACTACAACCTATCCATTGTAACGCTGTAAAAGAATATTACCTATTTGGTTTCACTCCCTCGTCGAGAAGGCCGCTCTCTTCCTTTTCTAAAGTTACATGCTAATTTCTCTGCATTCACTTTAAATCGAGGACAAAGTTTTTCCATTTATTCAAAATAAGCGCACAATTACATATTCATGCATGAAGCACAATGGGCACATTACCCTTCGGTATGTTAATCTACATGCGGATTGTGCCTTCCAAAATTAACAATCGAATGCAAATATCCTGAAAGACAAAGGATTTGATCCTAGGCGGGGAGTTATAAGGCGGCTCAGAAGCAGAGCTCAATGCCATTTCGAGAGGGAACTTGATGAGGTTGGACGCTCGACTCGTCGCTCTGCTGATCGCCCTTCAAGCGCGAGACAACGCAGCCTGGCGAGCACAATTGCTGTGTCGACAGTTAGGCGACTTTGCGTCGGGAGAGTTCGTGGCGACATCTTCAGACGGATTCCAGACATCGATATACCGTGAATCTCCAAGTAAGTGTCTATTTTCGCGGATAAACTCTTAAACGTTTTCGTCGTTAAATTTACGGGATTTTTTTGCGTCTCGGTTAGACGCGAGTGTCGTTCTTGTTTTAGCAGTTAACAAAATCTAAAACTCAACGCTAAACATCCTTGCGGCCGATAGCGTACTTTTGACTCGATAACACCGCTGCTGTTACTACACTCACATGGAGCAGAGACGCTCTCCACAGCCCCACGCACACGGAGGCAAGAAGTCATTTAATTGCTCTGTGTGTGGGAAGACATTTGCACATTCATCACATCTTCAGAGTCACCAGAGAACACACACTGGCGAGAAGCAATTCCCGTGCCCTGCGTGTGGGAAGACATTTTCACAGTCGTCAACTCTTAACAGGCATCAGAAGATCCACAATGATAGGAAACTGAAATCAAGAAGTTTCCACCTTCGATCCCATGCAGTTGGATCCCGAGAGATGGCTGGATGTAATGGAGTGGCTCGATGATTAAACCGAGATCTCGGGGTGGCTGAAAAAATATTACGTCATGTGGTTATACCTATTAAGCCGTATCGAGTACTTTTGTGTGTAATTTTGACCATTTTAGTTTTACAGTTTTTGTGAGTTTAATGACGTGCCCAGTGGTGGTTTGTAATGTTATCGGATTACTTGCCGAAGTGGTGTGATGAGCACTGGTTGTGAGAGGGTTCAATTGTAGTCGTTAAGTGTTCCTGTTGAGCTAAAGTTGGAATGCGTCTGTAGATACATCTTTACTCAACATTTTAAAGATTTTTTGTCATGTGTATGGCTTTTTTTGATTGGTATTAATCGATTTTCGATAGCTGATTTCAGGATGTACATTGATGACGCGTTCGTTGGATATATGGCCTTGACTTCAACATAGACGCACAGTGAACAAATGTAGTAAATTAATAAGGAAATCATGGGAAATGATACTTTAACATTTTGGTATTCCTGGAACGAGGGCATGGGGAGCGTGTTTTCCATTTATTCAAAATAAGCGCACAATTACACACTGGTATGCACTTACATATTCATGCATGAAGCACAATGGGCAAATTACCCTTCGGTATGTTAATAGACATGCGGATTGTACCTTCCAAAATTAACAATCGAATGAAATATCCTGAAAGACAAAGGATTGGATCCTAGGGGGGGAGTTATAAGGCGGCTCAGAAGCAGAGCTCAATGCCATTTCGAGAGGGAACTTGATGAGGTTGGACGCTCGACTCGTCGCTCTGCTGAACGCCCTTCAACCGCGAGACAACGCAGCCTGGCGAGCACAATTGCTGCGTCGACAGTTAGGCGACTTTGCGTCGGGAGAGTTCGTGGCGACATCTTCAGACGGGTTACAGACATCGATATACAGTGAATCTCCAAGTAAGTGTCTAATTTCGCGGATGAACTCTTAAACGTTTTCGTCGTTAAATTAGCGGGATTTTTTTGCGTCTCGGTTAGACGCGAGTGTCGTTCTTGTTTTAGCAGTTAACAAAATCCAAAACTCAACGCTAAACATCCTTGCGGCCTATAGCGTACTTTTGACTCAATAACACAGCTGCTGTTACTACGCTCACATGGAGCAGAGACGCTCTCCACAGCCCCACGCACACGGAGGCAAGAAGCCATTCAATTGCTCTGTGTGTGGGAAGGCATTTTCACGGCCATCACATCTTCAGAGACACAGGAGAACACACACGGGCGAGAAGCCGTTCATGTGCTCTGTGTGTGGGAAGACATTTGCACGGTCATCAACTCTTCAAGATCATAAGAAAACAAACACGGGTGAGAAGCCATTCCTGTGCCCTGTGTGTGGGAAGACATTTGCTAAGTCATCACATCTTCAGAGTCAACAGAGACACACGGACGAGAAGCTATTGCTGTGTTCTGTGTGTGGGAAGACATTTGCACACTTGTCAACTCTTCAAAACCATCAGAGAACACACACGGGTGAGAAGCCATTCCTGTGCCCTGTGTGTGGGAAGGCATTTGCACACTCGGTAACTCTTCAAGACCATCAGAGAACACACACGGGCGAGAAGCCATTCCTGTGCTCTGTGTGTGGGGAGGCATTTGCACAGGCATCAACTCTTCAAAACCATCGGAGAACACACACGGGCGACAAGCCGTTCCTGTGCTCTGTGTGTGGGAAGACATTTGCACACTCATCAAAACGGAATAGGCATCAGAAGGTCCACGATGATAGGAAGCTGAAATCAAAAGCTGAAATTCAAGGTGCTGCAATGAGTCCTGAAGATAATTCCACCTTCGATCCCATGCAGTTGGATCCCGAGAGATGGCTGGATGTAATGGAGTGGCTCGTGGATCAACCCGAGAGCTAGCGGTGACTGAAATATAATGTTGCATGCGGTTATACCTATTAAGCTGTCTTGAGTACTTTTGTGTGTAATTCTGACCCTTTGGTTTTGCAGTTCGTTTGAGAGTTTATTGACGTGCAGGTAGTGATTACTTGGTGAAGTGGTGTGATGAGCAGTGGTTGTGAGATGGTTCAATTCCGGACAATATTGTTGTGTTTAAGTCGTCCTGTTGAGCTAAAGTTGGAATGCATCTGTAGTTAGATCTTTACTCAACATTTTAAACGTTTTTTTCAAGTATTAAGCTTTTTTTGGTTGATAATAGTCGACTTTAGGATGTACATTGATGACGCGTTCGTTGGATATATGGCCTTGACTTCAACATAGACGAACAGTGAACAAATGTGGTGAACTAATAAGGAAATCATGGGGAATGATACTTTAACGCTTTGGTATTCCTGGAACGGATATGGTTTGCATTGTACTGTAACTGTTTGAACATAGGACGTAATAAACATTGCCTTCGAGTTTTGACATAAAATTGTTGCAGATGAATAAAAACGTATTTTAACAAATGTTTGTCAGTTCTTTATTGTATAATGTTCCTAGCAAAAACATGTTCAGAGAATTTCAGGTGGAGGATCTCCATCACACAAGTGTGCCCTTAACCCGCAGCATCTTAGCTGTCTACACGATTAACACGTGTTCATTGAGGGGAAAGGTCCCCGTAGTTAATAGTTCATCAACGTACCAGTCTCTAATTCCGAAGTATGTCGGGGAAAAACTGTACTCTATGACAACTGAACATTAAACGATTATAAACTAGTGTTTTAATTTATAACCATTTAAACGGAGGTAAGGTATTATAATATCATTAGAAGCATTAGAATATCAGTGTGGTCGAATACGAATCGCACTCTGCTCATATGTATGTATAGTGTACGTGCAAGGATCGGATAAAAATTATCACAATTACAACATGGCCATTTTTACAATCACGATTTTCACTGCTGTCATTCAATAACAAAAGACGGTATATATTTATATAAATACACGCACAAACCCATTATAAACTCAGGAGATTATGAATCGTTACAATTATTATAACAATCACAAATTGTGACAAAGAAATTCCCACAAGCAAAACACCACGCTCACCTGACGAATTCTTAAACAAACTGCAACACTCAACACTCACTGACAGAACTCAACAACAAAAAACTCCGCAATAAAAAGAACAACATCAATGGACAAATCCTAAAAACAGACAACACACGCACGTTAGTAGCTGTTAGAAGAAAACAACACCTAGCACCTTCAACTATACACATTATACAGCCAACTCGTAAATGGGGCGGTATCTGACAGCCTTCGCTGCTGTCGACGGGGCCAAGCAGCGAGTGTTTAACTCCATTGTTTCAGAATCCGTGTCATCACCTGGCCACAGCGCCTTAGCCAAACTACATCTCCCGAACCAGGCAGCCTTCTCTATGCTGTGTATTTTAGCAGTATATTTACGGACGCACTTGAAGATAACAATTCGTCTAGAAAAGACAGGCGACTTGTTCTACCAACACGATTTCAATTTATATCCGAAAGAAGTATGAGTTCATTCATGAGTAGTATTCACTAAGCACCGATGGCACTTACCTACACACAGTTATGATTAAACAAAGTAAACATTAGTCGCTCATCTCAGCTCAGACATGATCATAGCAATTATTTCCACATCCGTGTCGGGTCCCACGAGAACAGGGCACGTTCACAAACTCTCAGATTTTAAACTCACATTGTATACTCTAACATTATAAACTCTAACAATATAACCTTTAAACTATGAGCTATACATTGTAACGCTTTAAAATAACACTACAAACTAGTGTTCTAGTAAACTATAATGTTTTGAACTATAACAATATAAGCTATGAGCTATACATTATAACGCTATAAAATAACAATAAACTAGTGTTACAGATTAGAACACCGAACATTGAAGTGTGATATTCGAATTCTTAGCTTCACACCGTGGTCCTATAAGAATCACACTATGCTCGTGAGTATGTAACATGTCTGTATGTAATATGCATGAATGTAATATGTCTGTATGTAACATGTATGCATGTAACATGTATGTATGTAACATGTTACATACATGCATGTAACATGCATGCATGTAACATGTATGTATGTAATATGGACGTGCGAACCAAGGGTGGGATATGTGAAACGGAAGGTGCAGGATCAGGATGGGATTAAAATTGTTTGAATAACACTTTTGTGGTATTAGGATCAAGCTGTCCACTGCTGGGTGAATGTTCTATCTCAATGGCATCAAATAGCAATATTCAGTATGTAAATATAGAATTATCTTACAAACCCAACATAAGCCCGTGCAATTATGATTCGTTACAATTGTAACGACTCGTTTGATAAGAGTATTTGATCAAAGTTTGTTATCCTATCACGGAACACCACTGAAACTTAAGCAGCAACAGTACCAGCAACAACAGTACCAGCAACAACAGCAGCAACTGCAGCAGCAGCAGCAACTGCAGCAGCAGCAACTGCAGCAATTGCAACAGCAGCAACTGCAGCAGCAGCAACTGCAGCAGCAGCAACTGCAGCAACTGCAGCAGCAGCAACAACAACATCACCTTCAGAAATGCTGCGTCCCGCGGCACCATCCAGGCGAGGAAATGAAGAGCAGAGCCCGAATCGACGGCCGCCACCCGAACATCAGCAGCTGTTGATAGCGTGATTCTAATAGGACCACGTTGTTATGAAACTCATTTTGATGCTATTCTAAACCGAGCACCTCCCAGTTTGCATTTACGACTCCCAATGCGCATCTACATATAACATACACTCTAGCTCAGTGTAATTATAATACTACCATAGTGTTATTCTAATAATTTTCATCCGATTCCTAATCCTGCACGCCCAGTTCGCATATCCGACCCCCCCGCTTCGCAAGTCCAAATGGCATGCATACACATTACATACATACGGGCAAAGTTCACATGCCCGTCCACTATTACTTCCTGTTAGTAGCTCAGCTTATTGGAGAGTATATTTAGTATATTGATAATATTGATGTAGGTTATAGTTTAGTTTTTTACGTGGTGGTATGGCTGCTGCAGCTCCTTATAATTAAAATTCCTTCCCTTTATTACTGCTAACCCCACTTCCTCCCTTTGTTCCTGCTAATCCTACATAATGCACGGGCATAATATGACTTTGAGATTCCCCCACCTCCTACGCATTCCACAAGTAGTGACTAATCCCATATCTGCATTTCCCATAAATATTCTAATTTCATCTGTTGATATGCAAATTCCCTTGTCAAGGCGCCCTTCCCCCTGCAGCTTAAATATACGCTGCCAAGCTTGGTGGTGTTCATTCAGACGCTGTCTTTCCGATAGCCCTGTTCTTCACCTGAGGACGGTTGCCTGCGTTGTGGCCGAAACGTCGTGATAATTTTTTATTCTGTTTTATTTGTATTATTTTATTATTTCCCTTCTACGTTATTTTACCGAAAGAACCAAGAAGATAACCTACACACAGTTATGGTTAAACAAAGTAGTATTTAGTCACTTAATTCTCAGTTCAGACGTGATCATCGCAATCATTTCCAGCCCGGCCACAAACAGCCGGGAAGCAGAAGCAGCAGAATCAGAAGTAGCTGCGTCGCCCTCGAAATGTGATGTTGCTGCTTCTGTTGCTGTTATATACGCAGGGAGGTGGTGTTCCATGATGGGATTACGCCTTTGATCAAAGACTCTGATCAAACTTACCCTATTGACGCCTTTGATCGTCGCATTTGATCAACTCTGATAGTTGTAGGCTCTCACATGTTAAGCTCTAACATAGTGAAACATAATATTATAACCTATGAACGCTGTAAAATCCTTTTAACTGTTATAGTGGGATTATAATCGAATAAGAATAATTAGAATCGCACTGTGCTCAAATTAAAATCACACTGGTGTCTTATGTATGGTAAGTGAATATGCAAACCGGGTATAGGATATGCAGGATTAGAATCGAACTACAATTATTCGAATCCCACTATTCTAATGATATTATAATACCTTGCCTCCGTGAATATGGTTATACGTTTATAATCGTTAAATGTTTAGTGTTATCGTTTTTAGTATTACAGTTTACTTGTTATAGAGTACAGTTTATCCCCGACATACTTCGGGATTAGGGACTGGTACGTTGATGAACGATTAACTACGGGGACCTTTCCCCTCAAGGAACACGTGTTAATCGGGTAGACAGCCAAGATGCTGCCGGTTAAGGGCACACTTGTGTGATGGAGATCCTCCACCTGAAATTCTCTGAACATGTTTTTGCTAGGAACATTATACAATAAAGAACTGACAAACATTTGTTAAAATACGTTTTTATTCATCTGCAATAATTTTACGTCAAAACTCGAAGGCAATATTTATTACGTTCCTATGTTCACACATTTCCAGTAGAATGCAAACCATTTCCGTTCCAGGAATACCAATGCGTTAAAGTTTCATTCCCCATGATTTCCTTATTAGTTCACCACATTTGTTCACTGTGCGTCTTTGTTGAAGTCAAGGCCATATATCCAACGAACGCGTCATCAATGTACATCCTGAAATCGGCTATCTAAAGTCGATTAATACCAATCAAAAAAACTTTATACTTGAAAACTGAAACGTTTAAAATGTTGAGTAAAGATGTACCTACAGTCGCATTCCAACTTTAGCTCAACAGGGACACTTAACGACTACAATTGAACCCTCTCACAACCAGTGCTCATCACACCACTTCGGCAAGTAATCCGATAACATTACAAACCACCACTGTGCACGTCATTAAACTCTCACAAAAACTGTAAAACTAAAATAGTCAAAATTACACACAAAAGTACTCGATACGGCTTAAAAGGTATAACCTCCTGACGTAATATTTTTTCAGTCATCCCGAGCTCTCGGTTTGATCCCCGAGCCACTCCATTACATCCAGCCATCTCTCGGGATCCAACTGCATGGGATCGAAGGTGGAAACTTCTTCAGGACTCATTGCAGCACCTTGAATTTCAGCTTTTGATTTCAGTTTCCTATCATTGTGGACCTTCTGATGCCTGTTAAGATTTGACGACTGTGAAAATGCCTTCCCACACACAGGGCACAGGAATGGCTTCTCGCCCGTGTGTGTTTTCTGATGGTCTTGAAGAGTTGACGAGTGTGCAAATGTCTTCCCACACACAGGGCACCGGAATGGCTTCTCACCAGTGTGTGTTTTCCGATGACTCTGAAGAGTTGATGACTGTGCAAATGCCTTCCCACACACAGAGCAGAGGAACGGCTTCTCGCCCGTGTGTGTTCTCTGGTGTCTCTGAAGATGTGATGGCCATGAAAAGGACTTCCCACACACAGAGCAATTGAATTGCTTCTTGCCTCCGTGTGCGTGGGGCTGTGGAGAGCGTCTCTGCTCCATGTGAGCGTAGTAACAGCAGCGGTGTTATTGAGTCAAAAGTACGCTATCGGTCGCAAGGATGTTTAGCGTTGAGTTTGGGATATTGTTAACTGCTAAAACAAGAACGACACTCGCGTCTAACCGAGACACAAAAAAATCCCGCGAATTTGACGACGAACACGTTCCGAGAAAATAGACACTTACTTGGAGATTCACGGTATATCGATGTCTGTAACCCGTCTGAAGATGTCGCCACGAACTCTCCCGACGCAAAGTCGCCTAACTGTCGACACAGCAATTGTGCTCGCCAGGCTGCGTTGTCTCGCGGTTGAAGGGCGATCAGCAGAGCGACGAGTCGAGCGTCCAACCTCATCAAGTTCCCTCTCGAAATGGCATTGAGCTCTGCTTCTGAGCCGCCTTATAACTCCCCCCCTAGGATCCAATCCTTTGTCTTTCAGGATATTTGCATTCGATTGTTAATTTTGGAAGGTACAATCCGCATGTCTATTAACATACCGAAGGGTAATGTGCCCATTGTGCTTCATGCATGAATATGTAAGTGCATCTCAGTGAATAACTGTGCGCTTATTTTGAATAAATGGAAAAACTTTGTCCTCGATTTAAAGTGAATGCAGAGAAATTAGCATGTGACTTTAGAAAAGGAAGAGAGCGGCCTTCTCGACGATGGAGTGAAACCCAAAGGGTAATATTCTTTTACAGCATTACAATGGATAGGTTGTAGTTCATAGGTTAGAATATTATGTTTCACTATGATAGAGCTTAAGATGTGAGAGTCTACAATATCAGAGTTGATCAAATGCGACGATCAAGGGCGTCAATCGGGTGAGTTTGAACAGAGGCTTTAATCAAAGGCGTCATCCCATCACGGAACACCACCTCTCTGCGATTATTACAGCAACAGAAGCAACTACAGCAGCAACAACAGCAGCAACATCACATTTCGAGGGCAACGCAGCTACTTCCGATTCTCCTGCCCAGCTGTTTGTAGTCGGGACCTGCTCTCGCAGGACCCCACACGTCTTTGGAAATGATTGCGATGATCATGTCTGAGCTCAGAATTAAGTCACTCAAGATTACTTTTTTAACCATAACTTTAGGTAGGTTAGTGTCATCGGGGCTCTGTGAATACTACTCATGAATGAAATCACACTCCTGTATGACCGACATTGTACTAATTTTGGTTGATCGAGTAGAACAAGGCACATAACATGTCCAGACGAATTCTTATCAACAACAGTGTCCTTAAATATGATGCTAAAATAAATGTTAACACTGGATTAAACGTGCACCTCTTAACCCCTCCCTCGCATTTACGACTAACAATTTGCATTTGCACATAACATACATTCAAGTACAGTAATTTTCTAAAACGACCAAATTGTCATTCTAAAATTTGAATGCCATTCTTACCCTCGACCCCCACAGTTCACATATCCGACCGTCGGTTCGATTGAACGGACAATTAACAAACATGTGTAGAGTTCCATTATAATAATTCTAATGAAATTAAAATACCGTACCTCCGTTTATGGTGGTATAAATTATAAAACCAGTTGATATTTCTTTTGTCGTTTAATGTTTAGTGTTATTGTTTATAGTGTTATCAGTTTACATGTTTTTAAGTACAGGTGATTCCCAGTATACTTCGGTATTCTGGACCTGAACGTTGCGAAACGATTCATAACGAGGACCTTTCCCCACCAGAGCGCAAGCTCTGGTGGGGAATGGGCAGTGGGGGACAGGGCATGGGCAGTGGGGGACAGGGCATGGTTGTATTGCCCACAGGTGCCACCGGGTACGTCCCCCATGTTGCTCCGCCCATGGCGGGGTCAGGTAGAGGTCATAGAGGTGGGTGATGTAAAGACAGTGCGTCAACTAAGGGACAAGTGGTGACAACAAGATAGAGAGAGTTCGAGAAGGGAAGGCGAGACCAAGTGTGGGCGGAGGTTCACGCCGAGAATGAGAGAGGGGGAGGAACGAGGTGTTGGCTGGTTGCTGTCTCGTCGTCGTCATTATATCACACTTCAATGTACGGTGTTCTGATCTGTAACACTAGTTTATGATGTTATTTTATAGCGTTATAATGTATCGCTCATAGTTTACAATAACACTAGTTTGTATTGTTGTCCCGCCTTCCCTTCTTGAACTCTCTCTATCCTATTGTCACCGCTTGTCCTTTAGTAGATGCACTGCCTTTACATCAACAACCGTTTTTAGACACCACGTGCGTCAGGGCATCAGCTGCATCAAAATTTAATACTCAACTGTAAGGTGTAAGCGGTGTGACCACACTCACCTGTCAACAACAAGAAAACAACACAATAACCACAACAACAATCCTAACACGCTTCCACGTTGTTCAACTAGACCTGGGGTCGGCAACCTACGGCTCCGGAGCCGCATGCGGCTCTTTACGGGCTGCTTCTTGACGATATGTACGTATGTACAGTATGTACTCAGATGCATTGCGGCTCTTGAAATACTGAATTTTGTACCGAATTGGAAAGAAATGGCTCTTCTTGTTATTTTGGTTGCCGACCCCTGAACTAGACCCTTCAATTGTCCGTGTGTTGGGCTTGGATCCTACGAGCGCAACCTTGCGCATTTTGACCTGGTTCTCGACGCCGGTCCCTCTCCCCTGGTGGAATCTTGTGGCTTTCGGGGCGTCAAGGGTTCGCACCACAGCCTTGAAGGGTTAGGCAGGTCCCTGGCTTCTTTTGAGAAACATGACTGGGCTCCAGGCACCGATTCCTTACACGTGGGAGATCCTTGAGGCACCCCGGGCCTCAGGGGCTAGGAAACTGTGAGCGGCACAACACATTTCATTTGGAGTACGGTTTCCCTTGCCGAGAGCCCCACCACGTCGGACACACCAGACTTGGGCTGTACAGGACATGGGGATGAGCTGTCCGGGTGGGGACGGACATAAGTCTTGAGGCGGGATGGGTGGACGAACCAACGGCGACGCCCTATCTACATTCTTACACACTTAGGCCGTTTCACCTCTATGACTTCAGCTGTATCACTATGAACAATAACACTCAATATTAAACGACTATAAACTGGTTTTAGAATTTATACCACCATAAACGGAGGTACGGTATTCAAATCTAATTAGAAGTATTATAACCACACTGCTCATATGTATCTAAAGCGAACGTTCCGTCGAACCGGGGGTTGGATATGCGAACTGTGGGGGTGCAGGGTTAGAATCGAATTCAAATTCCTAGAATAACAATATTGTCGTATTAGCATTTTACTGTGGTTGACTGCATGTTACGTGTAAATGCAAATTGTTAGTCGTAAATGCGAGGCAGGAGTTAAGAGGTGCATGTTAATCCAGTGTTAACGTTTATTTTAGCATCATATTTAAGGACAATATTGGAAATAAAAGTTCGTCTGGACATGGCACGTGTCTTGTTCGTCTCGATCAACCAAAATTAGTACAATGTCGGTCATAAAGGAGTGCGAGTTCTTTCATGAATAGTATTCGCTGAGCCCCCAGATACTAACCTACACACAGTTATTGTTAAACAAAGTAACGTTTAGTCACTTAATTCTCAGCTCAAACATGATCATCGCATTCATTTCCAAAGATGTGTGGGGTCCCGCGAGAGCAGGGCCTGGCTACAAATAGCCGAGCAGCAGAAACAGCAGAATCAGAAGTAGTTGCGTCGCCCTCAAAATGTGTTGTTGCTGCTGTTATTGTTGCTGCTGTAGTTACTTCTGTTGCTGTTATGTATTGGGTGGTGGCTCATTTACTCATCACCACCCATAATCATCAAAATTAACACCCATTATCATCATTATCACTATCAACTCACCATCACCAACCATCATCACCACCACCACAACCCAACCATCACAACCAACATGCATCATAACCACCACCAATCATCCATCATCATCAACACCCATAATCACAACAACCCATCATCACCACCCATAACCATCACCACCCATCATCATAACCTCACCAATCATTACCACCACCCATGATCACCACTACCACCCATCATAATCACTACACATTAACATCACCAACCATCATCATTACCACCCTTCATAATCACCACCCATCATCATCATCATCACCACCATCCATTATCAAGAAACATCATCATCACCACCCATCATAAATTAACAAACACACACAGCTATATAGATATGTAACCTGACACATAGATAACAGACACACACAAATAAACAATCTCATTAACAACTTAATTATAAAAAGCCCATATTACCACTGCCAGGATAGGTGCACACAGACAAATCCTTTACACAATAATTTACATGGAACTCAAATTCACACTTAGTACAACCACCTCACTCACTTAAATATAACTACAGATCAATAACTCTAATAAAAACCTGAATTTATAAGTAAATAAACCAATGGGATGGTGTTTATACACTTGAAATGTAATGAATGAAATGCAAGTTAATAATTCCAATTAAACAAAAAATAACTAAGAACAAATATGAAGCCTGAGGCCTAGGTATATGCCAGGCCTGATGGCCAGGCATCGCTTCAGTCCTCGCCGCAGTAACGGCGACATCAAAGACAGCACAAAGCGAGGGAGAAAATGTTTAATGTCGAACAGAGGGCTCTGCTGTTTCCGGTGACACACACCACCCGCACTGCACCACGTGGTGCGCCCGCCACGCGCGTGGGGGCGGAGCCTCGCTGTAGTGACGTCACCTCTGTTACGTCATAGCCACGCCTCCACCCGCAGTCGAGAGGAATGCGAACGAGTGAGCAGCAGCAGAAGAAGCCTTTGCAGAGCGAATTCTCAACGAGGTGAGCGTCCCTGTTGACGATGTGTGTTGTTTATTTTTACTGCACGTTTTGACTACAAACTAAAGCTTCATTATTTTTGTGTATGTTGGTATTTAGATTTTCTAAAACCAAATTAGGACTATTAGTTAGATTACTTGGCATGCTCTGATATGTTGCTGTTACTGTCATTGTTTAGACCCAAAGCAAGTTAACATTTAAAACGTTCATAACTAAGCTGTTTTAATCTTATATAATATGAGTAACATGTCTATAATGATTGTGTTATGATTGCCTGCATAATTGTGCCCTGCATTGCATGTATTGAATGTTATCCAACACGGGGGAGGAGTCTGCCTTTTAGTTCAGACCCAAGCTGCTGCCATAGACGTCTCCTATCTGTGATGTCACAGCCACATGGGCGGTATCTATGACATCAAGTGACCTACGACGTCATTCTCGGGTTATAACAAATGATTTAAGTATTGTCATTTGACCCCAATGACCTATAAGACATAGGGGGGCCTTTATGAAGCAGTCGATTAATACGAATGGGCTGTGCATCAACATGCTTGTCTGGATTAGAGGTTAAACATCACGGTTATGTCTGGCGATTATGTTTAATGCAATAGGCAGTTTGAATAAACATGTTCGCGTGGGTGGATTAGTGAGTGATCTGACGCACGCGTGAGTAGGCAAACAAACGAGTGAGTGGACTTGTAAAACAAACGGCACAAAAGTGATTTGATTGGTACAGCGAGTGGTCAATATGGAATAATTGTGAGGATGAGTGATTCAAAAGGTTGCTAAATCTGAGCGTTTTTACAACCTCCCCAGGCCCTCCAACATCAAACAGAAACTACTGCTTCCCAACAACATGGACAGACAACGCAAGTGGGCTGACATCTTGGAGGACTATGATGGTAAGTCACAGTTACCTGCATCACGTGGCTTTTATGCAGAGGAGGCAGCTCCCTGATTAATTATTTTTCTTGGTGGTGATGGGAAGAGGTAAACGGTCAAGTGTGGCAGACAGCAAGGATTTAGAGCTGCGTTTCAGCCATATTGGGTTAAATTGGGGTCTCAACTTTATGAAATTGATGATCTCAACATGCTTACAAAAATATGACTTGTAATGTTTTACTGCCATGTGACTAATGTTTCTCAACAGTAGGTCATGTTATGTGTTAAGAGGTAATTACAAGAATCTCAGAATTAGTTGTGTGAATATCCACGTGCTTCGTTCTCTAATACATTACTCGTCCTTTGAATTAATTTTGTTTTCCGTAGCCAGGGAGTCATGGCGCCAATCGACCACGTGGGGGGACATTATGGATGAAGTGGACCCTTTCCCAGGCCAAAGCTATGAAAATCGTTCCCCAAAGGTGTGTATGGGGTCTATGGGAGTCAAACACCACATTCTCTCCACACTCCCACACCATTGCACCAAAACATCACTACACCTCACATCACCACACAATCTCTTCACATCACCACCAACTCGATACAATATACTCTTAGTTTTTTCGGTAAAGTCACGTACGTGACTCTTTCTTAGGTTTTTTCGGTAAAGTCGCATACGTGAGTATGAATGCTTGCAGTCACGAAAGATTCAATTCGAGAATCAATACAATAGCATAGAGCCTCATAAAGCGCCAATACCATCACAAGGCACCGTCTCTCCAGAACATTCCACAATTTCACCTCTCCGTATCACAACACCATCTCCCAACACCATCACTCCATCTCTCCATAATCACGTCATGCCATGAGTTAATGTGCATGTTTGCATCCGTACATAGATGTGCCAGTATGCATTTTTGTTTGTCTATGTGCCCGTCTATGTTTGTGTGCCTGCGAGAATAGATTTTGTCCTGAGTGCGCATGTCTGAATGATCATGTGCTTATCTTCGCGTGAACAGAGGAGCATTGGGGAGGTGAAGAACGTCAGCGGAGTGAAGCGTCTCCAGGAGGACAAGCGCCTTGCGAAGGAAAAATGCACAATGGAAGAGAAGAGCCCCAATGAGGTGAAGCGCCTCGCCAAGGTGAAGCACCAAACGGAGCAGAAGTGCCTTCGAAATAATATCCTCAAAGACGTGAAACTGGTCATGGAAAAGCGCCTCCTTGAAGAAACGCGCTTCATGGAGGAGAAGCGCCTTCGCGAGGTGAAGCGTCTCAAGGAGAAGCATCTGGAGGAAGAGAAGCGCCTCATAGATGTGAAGCGGGTCGAGGAAGAGAAGCGCCTCATGGAGGAGAAGCGGGTGGAAGAAGAGAAGCGCCTTGTCGAGGAGCAGCACCTCATTGAGGTGCAGCGAGTCGAGGAAGAGAAGCGCCTCATGGAGGAGAATCGCCTCTTTGAGGTGAAGCGTCTCATAGAGCTGAAGCGTCTTGAGAAAAAAAATAAGCGACTTGAGGAGAGGCGCTTTCGCAAGGTGAAGCTCCTCGAGGAGAAACGTCTCACTCAGGAGAAGCGCCTCGTTGAGGTGAAGCGTCAAGAGGAGGAGGAGCACTTGAAGGAGGAGAAGCGTCTTGTGGAGCAAAAGCGCCTCGAGGAAGAGCAGCGCCTCGCCAAGATCGAGCGACAATGGCTCCAGACCGCTACCACCAGCAGCAGCACCACTACCACTGACACCACCTCCACCACCGCCGCCATCGCCGCCGCCACGTCCTCCAATCCTGTGTGGGGCCCAATAGCTCCGAGCTTTGAAGAAGAGGGCTTCCAAGAAGATAAAGCAAACTCCGGAGTCGCTGAGCCACGGTAAACCACTCTGCGTGTGCGCCCTGTGTGTTTATTTTTGTTATTTATTGCCATGCTTCTCACGCAGCATCAGCCTTACTCGGTCTCAAGACTTTTTTTCAGGAGGATCCTGCCAAGTTTTCTCGCATTTTGCAAGAAAGTTGCTACTGTTTGCGATCCAAATTGAACGATTTGCATTGCTTGTGTGGGTTCAGTAACAGGGAGAAAGCTGCAGAACCTTCCCAGAACAGGTGGCTGCACAATCCACACGGAGAATGTGGCCAAACGTGTAACTCAAACCCAGGTCAATGTTGCTGTGATGCACAGGTGCTCAAGCCCTGTCGCGCTCTCAAAATTCACCGACACTGCAAACTCCACGTGTACATTCTACTATACTGTGGACAGATTTATTTTTCATAACTGGTTTCTTGGTTAGACCACATAACGAAGTGGGCATATCTTCACCATGTAACCCTCCATCCACTGTGAGATTTTCGCTGTCTATCGCCTGTTGCCAGGCCAGCTGCCAATTCGCCTTGTAATGCACAGCGACAGCTACCACTGAGAGGGGTGTCCAATTTAAAACGCGATGAGATGAGAGATGCGAGAGGCTCATCGCATGCAATGCACTCTGAGATGTCTTCGACGTCAAGGGAGGTGGCTCTCTCGACCACAAATCACTGACGGACACTTTTTTTAAATCGTGGATGTGTTGAAGCGACCAAATTTTCGTGCACTCATTCTTCACCATTACAGTTCAGATCTTGCTTCCCGCCTTGGCTATTATTGCTGCTGCATTGACCACACAGATCCACACCCATTCCGTCACAGTGGACGTTCAGGATCTCTATCGATGCCATTTGAAATGCTTAGGACATTATGTGCAAGGGGTCAATTAGAATAGACATATATAACAATATAAATCTAGATTTGAAGTTTTCGTGACTACAGGGATCCATAGTCTTTGGTTATATCAGTAAATTCACGTAGGTATGAAATCAAATAAATTAAATCACGACGTTTCGATGGCCATGTCGTTATTTCAAGAACGTTTCTTGCTGTGGTTTTCCCACCTGATGACGATTGCTTGTGTTGCAATCGAAACGTGATTTTATTTATTATATTTTATACCTACGTGACTTTACCGAAAGAACCAAAAAAATGTCACTTCAAATTATGCAGCTAAATTTGCACAGCAACGCCACCCACTACTGTGAAACTACAGCAGTCTGTGTGAGACACAGCTGCACCTATCTCAAGGATAGCCTGGCGCCATGAGAATGACAGCACCAATACTAAGCACACTCACTGGCCATGTCGTTATTGCTGTTTCTATTCAGCAGCAAGGTGGAACGGTGTCGTGTTGTCTCTTCACAGATCTGAGCCAGTGCAGCCCTCCTCCTCACTCGTCCAGGCCTTTGAAGTGAAGACAGAGGTTATGGAGAAGGAGACGAAGCAAGAGGTGAAGGAGATGATGGAGGATGAGGTAGAGACAGAGGAGGAGAAATCGGAGGAAGAGAATGCAAAGGAGGACGAGATTGTGATAGTGACAATGGAGGAGAACACGGAGGGAGAGGAGAAAGACAATACGGAGATGGAGGACAAGGAGACAACAAAGGATGAACAGATGGTCGTGGTGGAGGACATGAAGACGACGGACAAAGGGGAAACAATGGTGGTAGAGGAGGAAGAGAAAACGGTGGTGGAGATGGTGGTGCCAGAAGGTGAGGAGGAGATGAAGGAGGAAGAGATGGTGCTAGCGGAGGAGAAGAAGATGGAGAAGATGGAGGTGGCGCAGGAAGAGGAGGAGGAGGTAGAGGAGATGGTGGTGGAGAATGAAGAAGAGAGGATGGAGGAGGATGAGACGGAGGAGAAAACGGAAGAGGTGCAGGTGGAGATGCACGAAAAGAAGAGGAAGCGAGGGGGCCTCGCTCGCGTGGCGACAGCGATCGCCTCACTCCTCCGCCGCGTGCTGCTTTGTGGTGGCAGGTCCACCGCCCAGTAGGGGTGGTGGCGGTGGTCATGGATCGGTGCCAACCGTGACCACTATCACCACACTACCCACCCACCCCGTGATACTCGCTACACACACCACACGGTTCCCCAGAGAGACGGTGCCACTGGGACCACAGCTGGAGAATGAAGCTGAGCAGCAGATGCCAGGACTACAGCGGAGAATGACTGCTGCCAGGAGACCTCACATCACACATACACGGGACTATGTCATTAGCATAGCGGCCCCACAATGGGCAACTTCCATGCTGGTTTTCATCCAGGCAGTCCTCATGGGATGACCTTGCCATGGTTTCCAGGACATGGTCGTATTAGCATTTTATTGTGCTTGAATGTATGTTATGTGCAAATGCACATCATTTGTCGTAAATGCGAGGGAGGGGTTAAGAGGTGCACGTTTAATCCAGTGTTAACATTTATTTTAGCATCATATTTAAGGACACTGTTGTTGATAAGAATTCGTCTGGACATGTTATGTGCCTTGTTCTACTCGATCAACCAAAATTAGTACAATGTCGGTCATACAGGAGTGTGATTTCATTCATGAGTAGTATTCACAGAGCCCCGATGACACTAACCTACCTAAAGTTATGGTTAAAAAAGTAATCTTGAGTGACTTAATTCTCAGCTCAGACATGATCATCGCAATCATTTCCAAAGACGTGTGGGGTCCTGCGAGAGCAGGTCCCGACTACAAACAGCTGGGCAGCAGAATCGGAAGTAGCTGCGTTGCCCTCGAAATGTGATGTTGCTGCTGTTGTTGCTGCTGTAGTTGCTTCTGTTGCTGTAATAAACGCAGGGAGGTGGTGTTCCGTGATGGGATGACGCCTTTGATTAAAGCCTCTGTTCAAACTCACCCGATTGACGCCCTTGATCGTCGCATTTGATCAACTCTGATATTGTATTCTCTCACATTTTAAGCTATATCATAGTGAAACATAATATTATAACCTATTAACTACAACCTATGCATTGTAACGCTGTAAAATAATATTATCTATTGGGTTTCACTCCCTCGTCGAGAAGGCCGCTCTCTTCCTTTTCTAAAGTTACATGCTAATTTCTCTGCATTCACTTTAAATCAAGGACAAAGTTTTTCCATTTATTCAAAATAAGCGCACAATTACACACTGAGATGCACTTACATATTCATGCATGAAGCACAATGGGCACATTACCATTCGGTATGTTAATAAACATGCGGATTGTACCTTCAAAAATTAACAATCGAATGCAAATATCCTGAAAGACAAAGGATTGGATCCTAGGGGGGGGGAGTTATAAGGCGGCTCAGAAGCAGAGCTCAATGCCATTTCGAGAGGGATCTTGATGAGGTTAGACGCTCGACTCGTCGCTCTGCTGATCGCCCTTCAACCGCGAGACAACGCAGCCTGGCGAGCACAATTGCTGTGTCGACAGTTAGGCGATTTTGTGTCGGCAGATTTCGTGGCGACATCTTCAGACGGGTTCCAGACATCGATATACCGTGAATCTCCAAGTAAGTGTCTATTTTCGTGGATAAACTCTTAAACGTGTTCGTCGTCAAATTAGCGGGATTTTTTTGCGTCTCGGTTAGACGCGAGTGTCGTTCTTGTTTTAGCAGTTAACAAAATCCAAAACTCAACGATAAACATCCTTGCGGCCGATAGCGAACTTTTGACTCGATAACACCGCTGCTGTTACTACGCTCACATGGAGCAGAGACGCTCTCCACAGCCCCACGTACACAGAGGCAAGAAGCCATTCAATTGCTCTGTGTGTGGGAAGGAATTTTCACGGCAATCAACGCCATCAGAAAACACACACGGGCGAGAAGCCGTTCCTGTGCCCTGTGTGTGGGAAGACATTTGCAAAGTCATCACATCTTCAAAGTCACCAGAGAACACACACGGGCGAGAAGCCATTCCTGTGCCATGTGTGTGGGAAGGCATTTGCACGATCATCACATCTTCAGAGTCATCAGAACACGCACACGGGCGAGAAGCCATTATTGTGCTCTGTGTGTGGGAAGGCATTTGCACGGTCATCAACCAGGAACAGGCATCAGAAGGTCCACAATGATAGGAAACTAAAATCAAAAGCTGAAATTCAAGGTGCTGCAATTGGTCCTGAAGAAGTTTCCACCTTCGATCCCATGCAGTTGGATCCCGAGAGATGGCTGGATGTAATGGAGTGGCTCGAGAGTCAACCAGAGAGCTCGGGGTGACTGAAAAAATATTATGTCATATTAAGCCGTATCGAGTACTTTTGTGTGTAATTTTGACCATTTTAGTTTTACAGTTTTTGTGAGAGTTTAATGACGTGCCCAGTGGTGGTTTGTAATGTTATCGGATGACTTGCCGAAGTGGTGTGATGAGGACTGGTTGTGAGAGGGTTAAATTGTAGTCGTTAAGTGTTCCTGTTGAGCTAAAGTTGGAATGCGTCTGTAGGTACATCTTTACTCAACATTTTAAACGATTTTTTTCAAGTATATAGCTGTTTTTGATTGGTATTAATCGACTTTAGATAGCTGATTTCAGGATGTACATTGATGACGCGTTCGTTGGATATATGGCATTGACTTTAACAAACGTGATGAACTAATAAGAAAATATTGGAGAATGATACTTTAACGCTTTGGTATTCCTGGAACGGATATGGTTTGCATTGTACTGTAACTGTTTGAACATAGGACATAATAAATATTCGGTTCGAATTTTAACGTCAACATTATTGCAGATGAATAAAAACGTATTTGAACAAATGTTTGTCCGTTCTTTATTTTAAAATGTTCCTAGTAAAGTTTCAGGTGGAGGATCTCCATCACACAAGTGTGCCCTTAACCGGCAGCATCTTGGCTGTCTACCCGATTAACACGTGTTCCTTGAGGGGAAAGGTCCCCGTAGTTAATCGTTCATCAACGTACCAGTCCCTACTCCCCAAGTATGTCGGGGATAACTGTACTTTATAACATGTAAACCGTAATACTATAAACGATAACACTGAACATTGAACGATTATAAACCAGTGTTTAATTTATAACCATATTAACGGAGGTAAGGTATTATAATATCATTACAATCACAGCGTGGTCGTATAAAAATCACGCACAAGCCCATTATAAACTCATTAGATTATGAATCGTTACAATTATTATAACAATCACAAATTGTGACAAAGCGAAATTCCCACTTGCAAAACACCACGCTCACGTGACGAACAAAAAAACGCCGCAATAAAAAAAACAACATCAATGGACAAATCCTAAAAACAGACAACACACGCACGTTAGTATCTGTTAGAAGAAGACAACACCTAGCACCTTCAACTATACACATCAAAAGCCAACTCGTAAATGGGGCGGTATATGACAGCCTTCGCTGCTGTCGACGGGGCCAAGCAGCGAGTGTTTAACGCCATTGTTTCAGAATCCGTGCCATCACCCGGCCACAGCGCCTTAGCCAAACTACATCTCCACAACAAAGCAGCCTCCCCTATGCTGTGTATTTTAGCAGTATATTAACTGACGCACTTGAAGATAACAATTAGTCTAGAAAAGGCAGCCGACTTGTTCTACCAACATGATTTCAATTTATATCCGAAAGAAGTATGAGTTCATTTATGAGTAGTATTCACTAAGCACCGATGGCACTAACCTACACACAGCTATGATTAAACAAAGTAAACATTAGTCGCTCATCCCAGCTCAGACATGATCATAGCAATTATTTCCAAATTCGTGTCGGGTCCCACGAGAATAGGGCACGTTCACAAACTTTCAAATTGTAAACTCACAGAGCATACTCTAACATTATAAACTCTAACAATATAACCTTTAAACTATGAGCTATACATTGTAACGCTTTAAAATAACACTACAAACTAGTGTTATAGTAAACTATAATGATGTGAACTCTAACAATATAAGCTATGAGCGATACATTATAACGCTATAAAATAACATCATAAGCTAGTGTTACAGAATAGAACACCGTACATTGAAGTGTGATATTCGAATCTCATTCGAATTCTTAGCTTCACACCGTGATCCTATAGGAATCACACTATGCTCGTGAGTATGTAACATGTCTGTATGTAATATGTATGCATGTAAAATGTATGTATGTAACATGTATGCATGTAAAATGTATGTATGTAATATGGACGTGCCAACCAAGGGTGGAATATGTGAAATGGAAGGTTCAGGATCAAGATGGGATTAAAATTATTCGAATAACACTTTGGTAGTATTAGGATCAAGCTGTCCACTGCTGGATGAATGTTCCATCTCAATGGCATCAAATAGCAATATTCAGTATGAGTATGTAAAATAATCGCACAAACCAATATTAGCCCGTGAAATAATGAATCGTTACAATTGTAATGACTCCGGACTCAGACTGCAGAGGGTTATTTTATTTAGCCTTTAACGCGGTTTCAGACCCCAGGCGTCACGATATAGCAACGACGACGACGAGACAGCAACCAGCCAACACAGCCCCTAACCTCGTTCCTCCCCTTCTCTCATTCTCGGCGTGAACCTCCGCTTACACTTGGTCTAGCCTTCCCTTCTCGAACTCTCTCTATCTTGTTGTCACCTCTTGTCCCTTAGTTGACGCACTGTCTTTACTTCACCCACCTCTATGACCTCTACCTGACCCCGCCATGGGCGGAGCAACTTGGGGGATTTTCCCGGTGGCACCTGTGGGCAATACAACCATGCCCTGTCCCCCACTGCCCATGGAAGCACGTGTTCCCGCCGCCCCGAGTTCTTTTCATTAGCGTATTGCGCTCTGGTGGGGAAAGGTCCTCGTTATGAATCGTTTCGCAACGTTCAGGTCCAGAATACCGAAGTATACCGGGAATCACCTGTACTTAAAAACACGTAAACTGATAACACTATAAACAATAACACTGAACATTAAACGTCTATAAACTATCAACTGGTTTTATAATTCATAGCACCATAAACGGAGGTACGGTATTTAAATCTAATTAGAAGTATTAAAATCGCACTCTACACATATGTATGTAAATTATCTGTTCAATCAAACCGGGGGTCGGATATGTGAACTGTGGGGGTACAGGGCAAGAATCGCATTCAAATTTTAGAATAACAATATGGTCGTATTAGCAAATTACTGTGCTTTAATGTAGGTTATGTGCAAATGCAAATTGTTAGTCGTAAATGCGAGGGACGGGTTAAGAGGTGCACGTTTAATCCAGTTATAACATTTACATTAGCATACTATTTAAGGACACGATTGTTGATAAGAATTCGTTTGGACGTGGCACGGGCCTTGTTCTACTCGATCAACAAAAATTAGTACAATGTCGGTCATAAGGGAGTGCGTTTTCATACATACGAGCAGAGTTCGCTTGCACGTTCACTCTACATACATATGCGCAGTGTGATTCCAAGACGATCACATTGCGATTCTAATACTTCTCATTATATTCTAATTTTGTATTAGAATATGTCTATTCTTTGGTTCTTTCGGTAAAGTCACGTAGGTATAAATAAAACAAAATAAATAACGACGTTTCGGACGCAACACAAGCGCCCGAAACGATGTCTGCAGTAGACATCGTGCTGCTCGCAGCAGACATCGCGGATATCGCGATTCTCACCTGAAGACGTGTGCTTGTGTTTCGTCCGAAACGTGATTTACTTTGTTTTATTTCTACCTACGTGACTTTACCGAAAGAACCAAAGAGTATGGATTCCTGCAGTCACGAAAGCTTCAAATCAATATTACATACATATTACATGCATAGATACTACATACAGACATGTTACATGCATATATACTTACTACATACAGACATGTTACATACAGGCATGTTACATGCACATATACTTACTACATACAGAGATGTTACATGCACATTAATAATGTTATTGTATAGCGTTATAATGTATAGCTCATATGTTATATTGTTAGAGTTTACTATAACACTAGTTTACAGTATTTTGTATATTCTTCAAATGTATATGTTAATGTTTAAGAGATATTGTTGGAATTCATAATGTTAAAGTTCACAGTGTGAGAGTTTACAATGTAACAGTATATCAAAAGGCGTCGATCGATGGCTTCCATCTGGTAGGTTGCATTAGAGTTTTCATCAAAGGCGTTATCCCATCACGGGACACCACCATGCTGCCTATATAACAGTAACAGAAGCAACTACAGCAGCTACGAAACCGTTCGATGGCAAAGCAGCGACTTCTGCTTCTGCTCCAACTGCCGCCCGGCTGTTTGCACGCCGGCTCTGCTCTCGTGGGACCCCACACGTCTATGGAAATAATAGAGATGATCCTATCTGAGTTGAGATTTGAGCGACTAAAGTTTACTTTGTGTATACATAACTTAGTGTAGGTTAGTGCCATCGGTGTTTAGCGAATACTACCGAAGAATTAGCTCACACTCATTTATGACGTAATTTGGTATAATTTTGGTTGATTAAGGAGAACAAGACACAGGCCATGTCGACGAATTCTTATCATATAGAGTGTCTTGAAGTATATTGCTAAAATAACGTCAACACTCGAATAAACTTGCATGTCTTAGCCCCCTCATATCGTTGCTTCGCAGATGCTCGAGATTGAGTTTCCTGCTGTGGTCCGAATTGTTTACTGCGATAACATTTGGCTGTTCAAAGCAGTCTGGAACCGTGAATTGTGCAGCTTGGAATAATTGAGGACATCACATCCATTTTGTTGGTTCTCAAAAACTGAGACCAATAAGTAGGAGGCAAATCACGAGTGAAAGCGATAGCACTTGCCAAGAATGTTTTCATTAATCGAGAACGAAATTAAGAAGTTCGAAGACTGTCAAATACCGCACCATTTACGAGTTGGTTCTTTGGGGCTGTACAATGTGTATAGTTGTAGGTGCTAGGTGTTGTCTTCTTCTAACAGCTACTAACATGCGTGTGATGACTGTTTTTTTGGATTTGTCCATTGTTGTTCTTTTTTGTTTGGCTTTTTTATTGTTCTGTCACTTGAGTGTTGCAGTTTGAGAATTTGTCATGCGACAGTGGTGTTTTTCTAAGTATTTATATATAAATATTCCGTCTTTTGCTATTCGATGACATTGAGATGAGACCTTCATCTAGCAGTGAAAATCGTGATTGTAATACGACCCTGTTGTAATTGTAATAATTTTATCCGATCCTTGCACGTAGACTATACATAATATGAACAGAGTGTGATTCTAATACGACCACACCGATTCTAATGCTTCTAATGAAAGTACCTCCGTTTATATGGTTTTAAATTTAAACACTAGTTTATAATCGTTTAATGTTTAGTGTTATCGTTTATAGTGTTACGGTTTACATGTTATAGAGTACAGTTTATCCCCGACATACTTCGGGATTAGTGACTAGTACGTTGATGAACGATTAACTACGGGGACCTTTCCCCTCAAGGAACACGTGTTAATCGGGTAGACAGCCAAGATGCTGCCGGTTAAGGGCACACTTGTGTGACGGAGATCCTCCACCTGAAATTCTCTTAACATGTTTTTTCTAGGAACATTATGAAATAAAGACCGGACAAACATTTGTTAAAAATACTTTTTATTAATCTGCAATCATTTTTATGTCAAAACTCGAAGGAAATATGTATTATGTCCTATGTTCACACATTTCCAGTAGGATGCAAACCATTTCCGTTCCAGGAATACCAAAGCATTTCCTTATTAGTTCACCACATTTGTTAACTGTGCGTCTATGTTGAAGTCAAGGCCATATATCCAACGAACGCGTCATCAATGTACATCCTGAAATCGGCTATCTAAAGTCGATTAATACCAATCAAAAACAGCTATATACTTGAAAAAAACGTTTAAAATGTTGAGTAAAGATCTAACTACAGACGCATTCCAACGTTAGCTCAACAGGAACACTTAACGACTACAATTGAACCATCTCACAACCAGTGCTCATCACACCACTTCGGCAAGTAATCCGATAACATAACAAACCACCACTTTGCACGTAATTAAACTCACAAAAACTGTAAAACTAAAATGGTCAAAATTACACACAAAAGTACTCGATACGGCTTAATAGGTATAACCACATGACGTTATTTTTTTTCAGTCACCCCGAGCTCTCTGGTTGACTCTCGAGCCACTCCATTACATCCAGCCATCTCTCGGGATCCAACTGCATGGGATCGAAGGAGGAAACTTCTTCAGGACTCATTGCAGCACCTTGAATTTCTGATTTTGATTTCAGTTTCCTATCATTGTGGACCTTCTGATGCCTGTTGATGTGTGACTTGTGTTGAAATGTCTTCCTACACACAGAGCACAGGAACGGCTTCTCGACTGTGTTTGTTTTCTTGTGACTCTGAAGATGTGATGACTGTGCAAATGTCTTCCCACACACAGGGCACAGGAATGGCTTCTCGCCCGTGTGTGTTCTCTGATGACTCTGAAGATGTGATGACCGTGCAAATTTCTTCCCACACACAGGACACAGGATCCTGCACCTTCCGTTTCACATATCACATCCTTGGTTCGCACGTCCATATTACATACATACATGTTACATACATGCATGTACCATGTTACATACATACATGTTACATGCATACATGTTACATGCACATATACTTACTACAAACAGATATGTTCCATACATACATGTTACATACTTACGACTGTAGTGTGATTCGAAGAGGACCACGGAGTGATTCGAATAACTCGAATGCGATTCGAAAATCACACTTCAATGTAGGTTGTTCTAATCTATAACACTAGTTAATTATGTTATTGTATAGCGTTATAATGTATAGCTCATAGGTTATATTGTTAGAGTTCACATACTAGTTTACAGTAATTTGAAGATTCTTCAAATGTATATGTGAATGTTTTTAAGTTACCATTGTTGAAATTCCTAATGTTAAAGTTCACAGTGTGAGAATTTACAATGTGAGAGTGTATCCAAGATGTCGATCGATGGCGTTGGTCTGGTAGGTTCGATCATAGTTTTTGATCAAAGACGTTATCCCATCACGGGACACCAACATGCTGCCTAAATAACAGTAACAGAAGCAACTACAGCAGCTACGAAACCATTCGATGGCAAAGCAGCGACTTCTGCTTCAATCTGAGAGTTTGTGGCCGTGCCCTGTTCTCGTGGGACCCGACACGGATTTGGAAATAATTGCTATGATCATGTATGAGCTGGGATGAGCGACTAATGTTTACTTTGATTAATCATAACTGTGTGTAGGTTAGTGCCATCGGGGCTTAGTGAATACTACTCATGAATGAACTCATTCTTCTTTCGGATATAAATTGAAATCATGTTGGTAGAACAAGTCGCCTGCCTTTTCTAGACGAATTGTTATCTTCAAGTGCGTCCGTAAATATACTGCTAAAATACACAGCATAGGGAAGGCTGCCTTGTTGGGGAGATGTAGTTTGGCTAAGGTGCTGTGGCCGGTTGATGACACGGATTCTGAATCAATGGAGTTAAACACTCGCTGCTTGGCCCGGTCGACAGCAGCGAAGGCTGTCATATACCGCCCCATTTACGAGTTCGCTGTACAATGTGTATAGTTGAAGGTGTTAAGTGTTGTCTTCTTCTAACAGCTACTAACGTGCGTGTGTTGTCTGTTTTTATGATTTGCCCATTGATGTAGTTCTTTTTATTGCGGCGTTTTTTTGTTGAGTTCTGTCACTTGAGTGTTGCAGTTTGTTTAAGAATTCGTCACGTGAGCGTGGTGTTTTGCTTGTGGAAATTTCGCTTTGTCACAATTTGTGATTGTTATAATAATTGTAACGATTCATAATCTCATGAGTTTATAATGGGATTGTGCGTGTATTTATATAAATATATTCCGTCTTTTGTTATTCGATGACATCTTGCATTAAAAATCGTGATTGTAACATGACCATGTTGTAATTGTAATAATTTTTATCCGATCTTTGCACGTACACTATACATACATATGAGCATAGTGCGATTCTTATACGACCACACTGCTTCTAATGATTCTAATGATATTATAATACCTTACCTCCGTTTATATGGTTATAAATTAAAACACTAGTTTATAATCGTTTAATGATTAGTGTTATCGTTTATAGTATTACAGTTCACATGTTATACAGTACAGTTTATTCCCGACATACTTCGGGATTAGGGACTGGTACGTTGATGAACGATTAACTACTGGGACCTTTCCCCTCAAGGAACACGTGTTAATCGGGTAGACAGCCAAGATGCTGCCGGTTAAGGGCACACTTGTGTGACGAAGATCCTCCACCTGAAATTCCTTTAACATGTTTTTGCTAGGAACATTATAAAATAAAGAACGGACAAACATTTGTTAAAAATACGTTTTTATTAATCTGCAATCATTTTTACGTCAAAACTCGAACCGAATATTTATTATGTCCTATGTTCACACATTTCCAGTAAAATGCAAACCTTTTCCGTTCCAGGAATACCAAAGCGTTGAAGTTTCATTCCCCATGATTTCCTTATTAGTTCACCACATTTGTTCACTGTGGGTCTATGTTGAAGTCAAGGCCATATATCCAACGAACACGTCATCAATGTACATCCTGAAATCGGCTATCTAAAGTTGATTAATACCAATAAAAAAAAGCTTTATACTTGAAAAAAAACGTTTAAAATGTTGAGTAAAGATGTACCTACATTCGCATTCCAACTTTAGCTCAACAGGAACACATAACGACTACAATTGAACCCTCTCACAACCAGTGCTCGTCACACCACTTCGGCAAGTAATCCGATAACATTACAAACCACCACTGTGCACGTCAAAAACTGTAAATGGTCAAAATTATAACCAAAAAGTACTCGATACGGCTTAATAGGTATAACCACATGACATAATATGTTTTCAGTCACTCCGAGCTCTCTGGTTGACTCTCGAGCCACTCCATTACATCCAGCCATCTCTCGGGATCCAACTGCATGGGATCGAAGGTGGAAACTTCTTCAGGACTCATTGCAGCACCTTGAATTTCAGCTTTTGATTTCAGTTTCCTATCATTGTAGTAGACAGGTTGTGTTGCCCAAAGGTGACACCGGGTACGTCCACCTAGTTGCTCCGCCCACGGCCGCGACAGGTAGAAGTCATAGAGGTGAAATGGCCGCAGTGTGTACGCATGTAGTTATGTCCGTCCCCACCCAGACAGCTCATCCCCATGTCCTGTACAGGCCAAGTCTGGTGTGTCCGACGTGGTGGGGCGCTCGGCAACGGAAACCGTACGCCAAAACACCAAATGAAATGTGTTGTGGCGCCCACAGTTTCCTAGCCCCTGAGGCCCGGGGTGCCTCATGGATCCGCCACGTGCGAGGAACCGGTGCCTGGAGCCTGGTCAAATTCTTCAAAAAAGCCAGGGACCTGCCTAATCCTTCAAGGCTGTGGCGCGAACCCTTGACGCCCCGAAATGCACAAGATTCTACCATGGGCGCGGGATGGGCGTCGAGAACCAGGTCAAAATGGGCAAGGTAGCGCTTGAAGGCTCCACGCCCAATATCAATACTGTGTATTGCTATTCGGTGCCATTGCGATGGAACATTCTACCAGCAGTGGGCAGCTTGATTCTAATACGACCATGGTGCGATTTTAATAATTTTGATGCGATTCTAAATCTGGCACCACCCAGGCCGCATTAACGACTCCCGATGTGCATCTACATTTAACATACATTCTAGCTCAGTGTAATTCTAATACTACCAAAGTGTTATTATAATCGTTTTAATCCGATCATAATCCTGCACCCCCCAATTCGCATATCCGACCACCGGTTCGCATGTCCAAAGGCCATAAATGCATATTACATGCATACGAGCACAGTTCGCTTGCACGTACGCTATACATACATATGCGCAGAGTGTGATTTTAATCCGATCACGTTGAAATTCTACTGCTTGTAATGAGATTATGATACCGTACCTCTGTTTTTGCTGTTATAAATGATTAAACTAGTTTATAGTATTTTAATGTTTCGTGTTATCGTTTATAGTGTTACAGTTCACGTGTCATAGCGTACAGGATTCCCTGTATACTTGATGATTAGGGACCGTAACATTGTGAATCGATTAATAATGGGGCCCTTTCCCCTCCAGGAACACATGTTAATGGGGAGACTGCCAAGTTGCTGCCGATTAAGGGCAGATTTGTGTGACGAAGATCCTCCACCTGAAACTCGCTAAAAAACACGTTTTGGCTATGAATAAATAAACGGACAAACATTTGTTAAAAAAACGTTTTTATCCATCTGCAATCGTTTTTACGTCAAAACTCGAACCGAACGTATTATGTCCAATGTTCACACATTTCCCGTACCATGCAAACCATTTCCGTTCCAGGAATACCAAAACGGTAAAGTATCATTCCCCATTATTTCCTTATTATTTCACCACATTTGTTCAACGAACGCGTCATCAATGTACATCCTGAAATCAGCTATATAAAATCGATTAATACCAATCCAACTTTAGCTCAACAGGAACACCTAACGACTACAATTGAACCATCTCACAACCAGTGCTCATCACACCATTTCGGCAAGTAATCCGATAACATTACAAACCACCACTTTGCACGTAATTAAACTCACAAAAACTGTAAAACTAAAATGGTCAAAATTATACACAAAAGTACTCGATACGGATTAAAAGGTATAACCACATGACGTAATATTTTTTCAGTCACCCCGAGCTCTCTGGTTGACTCTCGAGCCACTCCATTACATCCAGCCATCTCTCGGGATCCAACTGCATGGGATCGAAGGTGGAAACTTCTTCAGGACTCATTGCAGCACCTTGAATTTCAGGTTTTGATTTCAGTTTCCTATCATTGTGGACCTTCTGATGCCTGTTAAGAGTTGACGATTGTGCAAATGCCTTCCCACACACAGGGCACAGGAATGGCTTCTCGCCCGTGTGTCTTTTCTTATGATCTTGAAGAGTTGATGAGTGTGCAAATGTCTTCCCACACACAGAGCACAGGAATGGCTTCTCGCCCGTGTGTTTTTTCTTATGATCTTGAAGAGTTGATGAGTGTGCAAATGTCTTCCCACACACAGAGCATAGGAATGGCTTCTCGCCCGTGTGTGTTCTCTGGTGTCTCTGAAGAGTTGATGAGAGTGCAAATTTCTTCCCACACACAGGGCACAGGAATGGCTTCTCACCCGTGTGTGTTCTCTGGTGTCTCTGAAGATGTGATGGCCATGAAAAGGACTTCCCGCACACAGAGCAATTGAATGGCTTCTTGCCTCCGTGTGCGTGGGGCTGTGGAGAGCGTCTCTGCTCCATGTGAGCGTAGTAACAGCAGCGGTGTTATCGAGTCAAAAGTACGCTATTGGCCGCAAGGTTGTTTAGCGTTGAGTTTTTGATTTTGTTAACTGCTAAAACAAGAACGACACTCGCATCTAACCGAGACGCAAAAAAATCCCGTAAATTTGACGAACACGTTTAAGAGTTTATCCGCGAAAATAGACACTTACTTGGAGATTCACGGTATATCGATGTCTGGAACCCGTCTGAAGATGTCGCCACGAACTCTCCCGACGCAAAGTCGCCTAACTGTCGACACAGCAATTGTGCTCGCCAGGCTGCGTTGTCTCGCGGTTGAAGGGCGATCAGCAGAGCGACGAGTCGAGCGTCCAACCTCATCAAGTTCCCTCTCGAAATGGCATTGAGCTCTGCTTCTGAGCTTCCTTATAACTCCCCCCCCTAGGAACCAATCCTTTGTCTTTCAGGATATTTGCATTCGATTGCTAATTTTGGAAGGTACAATCCGCATGTCTATTAACATACCGAAGAGTAATGTGCCCATTGTGCTTCATGCATGAATATGTAAGTGCATCTCAGTGTGTAATTGTGCGCTTATTTTGAATTAATGGAAAAACATTGTCCTCGATTCAAAGTGAATGCAGAGAAATTAGCATATAACTTTAGAAAAGGAAGAGAGCGGCCTTCTCGACGAGGAAGTGAAATCCAATAGCGTTACAATGGATAGGTTGTAGTTCATAGGTTATAATATTATGTTTCACTATGATAGAGCTTAAGATGTGAGAGTATACAATATCAGAGTTGATCAAATGCGACGATCAAGGGCGTCAATCGGGTGAGTTTGATCAGAGGCTTTAATCAAAAGCGTCATCCCATCACAGAACACCACCTCCCTGCGTATATCACAGGAACAGAAGCAACTACAGCAGCAACAACAGTAGCGACAACAACAGCAGCAACATCACATTTCGAGGGCGACGCAGCTACTTACGATTCTGCTGCCCAGCTGTTTGTAGTCGGGACCTGCTCTCGCAGGACCCCACACGTCTTTGGAAATGATTGCGATGATCATGTCTGAGCTGAGAATTAAGTCACTCAAGATAACGTTGTTTAACCATAACTTTAGGTAGGTTAGTGTCATCGGGGCTCTGTGAATACTACTCATGAATGAAATCACACTCCTGTATGACCGACATTGTACTAATTTTGGTTGATCGAGTAGACGAATTCTTATCAACAACAGTGTCCTTAAATATGATGCTAAAATAAATGTTAACACTGGATTAAACGTGCACCTCTTAACCCCTCCCTCGCATTTACGACTAACGATTTGCATTTGCACTTAACATACATTATAGCCCATTAAAATGCTAATACTACCATATTATTATTCTAAAATGTGAATGCGATTCTTGCCCTGTACCCTCACAGTTAACATATCCTACCCCCGGTTCGATTGAACAGATAATTTACATACATATGTGTAGAGTTCGATTTTAATACTTCTAATGAGATTTAAATACCATACCTCCGTTTATGGTGCTATACATTATAAAACAGTTGATAATTTTTTGTCGTTTAATGTTTAGTGTTATTGTTTATAGTGTTATCAGTTTACATATTTTTTAGGTGCAGGTGATTCCCGGTATACTTCGGTATTCTGGACCTGAACGTTGCGAAACGATTCATAACGAGGACCTTTCCCCACCAGAGCGCAATACGCTAATGAAAAGAACTCGGGGCGGCGGGAGCACGTGCTTCCATGGGCAGTGGGGGACAGGGCATGGTTGTATTGCCTACAGGTGCTACCGGGAAAATCTCCCAAGTTGCTCCGCCCATGGCGGGGTCAGGTAGAGGTCATAGAGGTGGGTGATGTAAAGACAGTGCGTCAACTAAGGGACAAGTGGTGACAACAAGATAGAGAGAGTTCGAGAAGGGAAGGCGAGACCATGTGTGGGCGGAGGTTCACGCCGAGAATGAGAGAGGGGGAGTAACGATGTTTGGGGCTGTGTTGGCTGGTTGCTGTCTCGTCGTCGTTGCTATATCGTGACGCCTGGGGTCTGAAACCGCGT
>NC_083850.1:298158-501833 GCF_015708825.2 Lethenteron reissneri | reverse complement strand
ATAAAATTATTACAATTACAACATGGTCATATTACAATCACGATTTCACTGCTAGATGTCATCGAATAACAAAAGACGGAATATTTTATATAAATCCACGCACAAACCCATTATAAACTCATGACATTATGAATCGTTACAATTATTATAACAATCACAAATTGCAAAGCGAAATTCCAACAAGCAAAACACCACGCTCACGTGACGAATTCTTAAACAAACTGCAACACTCAAGTGACAGAACTCAACATAAAAACGTCGCAATAAAAACAACATCAATGGACAAATCCTAAAACGGAACACACGCACGTGTAGCTGTTAGAAGACAACACCAAGCACCTTCAACTACACATCATACAACCAACTCGTAAATGGGGCGGTATATGACAGCCTTCGCTGCTGTCGACGGAGCCAAGCAGCGAGTGTTTAACTCCAATGTTTCAGAATCCGTGTCATCACACGGCCACAGCGCCTTACCCAAACGACATCTCCCCAACAAGGCAGCCTTCCCTATGCTGTGTATTTTAGCAATATATTTACTGACGCACTTGAAGATAACAATTCGTCTAGAAAAGGCAGGCGACTTGTTCTACCAACATGATTTCAATTTATATCCGAAAGAAGTATGAGTTCATTTATGAGTAGTATTCACTAAGCACCGATGGTACTAACCTACACACAGCTATGATTAAACAAAGTAAACATTAGTCGCTCATCCCAGCTCAGACATGATCATAGCAATTATTTCCAAATTCGTGTCGGTGCCCACGAGAATAGGGCACGTTCACAAACTTTCAAATTGTAAACTCACAGAGCATACTCTAACATTATAAACTCTAACAATATAACCTTTAAACTATGAGCTATACATTGTAACGCTTTTAAAATAACACTACAAACTAGTGTTCTAGTAAACTATAATGTTTTGAACTATAACAATATAAGCTATGAGCTATACACTATAACGCTATAAAATAACAATAAACTAGTGTTACAGATTAGAACACCGAACATTGAAGTGTGATATTCGAATTCTCAGCTTCACACCGTGGTCCTATAAGAATCACACTATGCTCGTGAGTATGTAACATGTCTGTATGTAATATGCATGAATGTAATATGTCTGTATGTAACATGTATGCATGTAACATGTATGTATGTAACATGTTAGATACATGCATGTAACATGCATGCATGTAACATGTATGTATGTAATATGGACGTGCGAACCAAGGGTGGGATATGTGAAACGGAAGGTGCAGGATCAGGATGGGATTAAAATTGTTTGAATAACACTTTTGTGGTATTAGGATCAAGCTGTCCACTGCTGGGTGAATGTTCTATCTCAATGGCATCAAATAGCAATATTCAGTATGTAAATATAGAATTATCTTACAAACCCAACATAAGCCCGTGCAATTATGATTCGTTACAATTGTAACGACTCGTTTGATAAGAGTATTTGATCAAAGTTTGTTATCCTATCACGGAACACCACTGAAACTTAAGCAGCAACAGTACCAGCAACAACAGTACCAGCAACAACAGCAGCAACTGCAGCAGCAGCAGCAACTGCAGCAGCAGCAACTGCAGCAGCAGCAACTGCAGCAACTGCAGCAGCAGCAACAACAACATCACCTTCAGGAATGCTGCGTCCCGCGGCACCATCCAGGCGAGGAAATGAAGAGCAGAGCCCGAATCGACGGCCGCCACCCGAACATCAGCAGCTGTTGATAGCGTGATTCTAATAGGACCACGTTGTTATGAAACTCATTTTGATGCTATTCTAAACCGAGCACCTCCCAGTTTGCATTTACGACTCCCAATGCGCATCTACATATAACATACACTCTAGCTCAGTGTAATTATAATACTACCATAGTGTTATTCTAATAATTTTCATCCGATTCCTAATCCTGCACGCCCAGTTCGCATATCCGACCCCCCCGCTTCGCAAGTCCAAATGGCATGCATACACATTACATACATACGGGCAAAGTTCACATGCCCGTCCACTATTACTTCCTGTTAGTAGCTCAGCTTATTGGAGAGTATATTTAGTATATTGATAATATTGATGTAGGTTATAGTTTAGTTTTTTACGTGGTGGTATGGCTGCTGCAGCTCCTTATAATTAAAATTCCTTCCCTTTATAACTGCTAACCCCACTTCCTCCCTTTGTTCCTGCTAATCCTACATAATGCACGGGCATAATATGACTTTGAGATTCCGCCACCTCCTACGCATTCCACAAGTAGTGACTAATCCCATATCTGCATTTCCCATAAATATTCTAATTTCATCTGTTGATATGCAAATTCCCTTGTCAAGGCGCCCTTCCCCCTGCAGCTTAAATATACGCTGCCAAGCTTGGTGGTGTTCATTCAGACGCTGTCTTTCCGACAGCCCTGTTCTTCACCTGAGGACGGTTGCCTGCGTTGTGGCCGAAACGTCGTGATAATTTTTTTATTCTGTTTTATTTGTATTATTTTATTATTTCCCTTCTACGTTATTTTACCGAAAGAACCAAGAAGATAACCTACACACAGTTATGGTTAAACAAAGTAGTATTTAGTCACTTAATTCTCAGTTCAGACGTGATCATCGCAATCATTTCCAGCCTGGCCACAGAAGCAGCAGAATCAAAAGTAGCTGCGTCGCCCTCGAAATGTGATGTTGCTGCTTCTGTTGCTGTTATATACGCAGAGAGGTGGTGTTCCATGATGGGATTACGCCTTTGATCAAAGACTCTGATCAAACTTACCCTATTGACGCCTTTGATCGTCGCATTTGATCAACTCTGATAGTTGTAGGCTCTCACATGTTAAGCTCTAACATAGTGAAACATAATATTATAACCTATGAACGCTGTAAAATTCTTTTAACTGTTATAGTGGGATTATAATCGAATAAGAATAATTAGAATCGCACTGTGCTCAAATTAAAATCACACTGGTGTCTTATGTATGGTAAGTGAATATGCAAACCGGGTATAGGATATGCAGGATTAGAATCGAACTACAATTATTCGAATCCCACTATTCTAATGATATTATAATACCTTGCCTCCGTGAATATGGTTATACGTTTATAATCGTTAAATGTTTAGTGTTATCGTTTTTAGTATTACAGTTTACTTGTTATAGAGTACAGTTTATCCCCGACATACTTCGGGATTAGGGACTGGTACGTTGATGAACGATTAACTACGGGGACCTTTCCCCTCAAGGAACACGTGTTAATTGGGTAGACAGCCAAGATGCTGCCGGGTAAGGACACACTTGTGTGATGGAGATACTCCACCTGAAATTCTCTGAACATGTTTTTGCTAGGAACATTATACAATAAAGAACTGACAAACATTTGTTAAAATACGTTTTTATTCATCTGCAATAATTTTACGTCAAAACTCGAAGGCAATATTTATTACGTTCCTATGTTCACACATTTCCAGTAGAATGCAAACCATTTCCGTTCCAGGAATACCAAAGCGTTAAAGTTTCATTCCCCATGATTTCCTTATTAGTTCACCACATTTGTTCACTGTGCGTCTTTGTTGAAGTCAAGGCCATATATCCAACGAACGCGTCATCAATGTACATCCTGAAATCGGCTATCTAAAGTCGATTAATACCAATCATAAAAACTTTATACTTGAAAACTGAAACGTTTAAAATGTTGAGTAAAGATGTACCTACAGACGCATTCCAACTTTAGCTCAACAGGAACACTTAACGACTACAATTGAACCCTCTCACAACCAGTGCTCATCACACCACTTCGGCAAGTAATCCGATAACATTACAAACCACCACTGTGCACGTCATTAAACTCTCAAAAACTGTAAAACTAAAATGGTCAAAATTACACACGAAAGTACTCGATACGGCTTAATAGGTATAACCACATGACGTAATATTTTTTCAGTCACTCCGAGCTCTCTGGTTGACTCTCGAGCCACTCCATTACATCCAGCCATCTCTCGGGATCCAACTGCATGGGATCGAAGGTGGAAACTTCTTCAGGACTCATTGCAGCACCTTGAATTTCAGCTTTTGATTTCAGTTTCCTATCATTGTGGACCTTCTGATGCCTGTTCATGGTTGATGACTGTGCAAATGTCTTCCCACATACAGAGCACGGGAATGGCTTCTCACCAGTGTGTGTTCTCTGGTGACTCTGAAGATGTGACGAGTGTGCAAATGTCTTCCCACACACAGGGCACAGGAATGGCTTCTCGCCAGTGTGCGTTCTCTGATGAGTTTGAAGAGTTGTCGATTGTGCAAATGTCTTCCCACACACAGGGCACAGGAATGGCTTCTCACCAGTGTGCGTTCTCTGATGAGTTTGAAGAGTTGTCGATTGTGCAAATGTCTTCCCACACACAGGGCACAGGAATGGCTTCTCGCCCGTGTGTGTTCTCTGGTGTCTCTGAAGATGTGATGGCCGTGAAAAGGACTTCCCACACACAGAGCAATTGAATGGCTTCTTTCCTCCGTGTGCGTGGGGCTGTGGAGAGCATCTCTGCTCCATGTGAGCGTAGCAACAGCAGCTGTGTTATTGAGTCAAAAGAACGCAATCGGCCTCGATTTAAAGTGTTTAGCGTTGAGTTTTGGATTTTGTTAACGGCTAAAACAAGAACGACGCTCGCGTCTAACCGAGACGCAAAAAATCCCGCTAATTCAACGACGAAAACGTTTAAGAGTTTATCCGCGAAAATAGACACTTACTTGGAGATTCACGGTCTATCGATGTCTGGAACCCGTCTGAAGATGTCGCCACGAACTCTACCGACGCAAAGTCGCCTAACTGTCGACACAGCAATTGTGCTCGCCAGGCTGCGTTGTCTCGCGGTTGAAGGGCGATCAGCAGAGCGACGAGTCGAGCGTCCAACCTCATCAAGTTCCCTCTCGAAATGGCATTGAGCTCTGCTTCTGAGCCGCCTTATAACTTCCCCCTAGGATCCAATCCTTTGTTTTTCAGGATATTTGCATTCGATTGTTAATTTTGGAAGGTACAATCCGCATGTCTATTAACATACCGAAGTGTAATGTGCCCATTGTGCTTCATGCATGAATATGTAAGTGCATCTCAGTGTGTAATTGTGCGCTTATTTTGAATAAATGGAAAAACGTTGTCCTCGATTTAAAGTGAATGCAGAGAAATTAGCATGTAACTTTAGAAAAGGAAGAGAGCGGCATTCTCGACGATGGAGTGAAACCCAATAGGTAATATTCTTTTACAGCGTTACAATGGATAGGTTGTAGTTCATAGGTTATAATATTATGTTTCACTATGATAGAGCTTAACATGTGAGAGTCTACAATATCAGAGTTGATCAAATGCGACGATCAAGTGCGTCAATCGGGTGAGTTTGATCAGAGGCTTTAATCAAAAGCGTCATCCCATCACTGCGTATATCACAGCAACAGAAGCAACTACAGCAGCAACAACAGCAGCGACAACAACAGCAGCAACATCACATTTCGAGGGCGACGCAGCTACTTCCGATTTTGCTGCCCAGCTGTTTATTGTCGGGACCTTCTCTCGCAGGACCCCACAAGTCTTTGGAAATGATTGCGATGATCATGCCTGAGCTGAGAATTAAGTCACTCAAGATTACTTTGTTTGACCATAACTTTAGGTAGGTTAGTGTCATCGGGGCTCTGTGAATACTACTCATGAATGAAATCACACTCTTGTATGACCGACATTGTACTAATTTTGGTTGATCGAGTAGAACAAGGCACGTGCCATGTCCAGACGAATTCTTATCAACAACAGTGTCCTTAAATATGATGCTAAAATAAATGTTAACATTGGATTAAACGTGCACCTCTTAACCCTCCCTCGCATTTACGACTAACGATTTGCACTTGCACATAATATACATTCAAGCACAGTAAAATGCTAATACGACAATATTGTTATTCTAAAATTTAAATGCGATTCTTGCCCTGTACCCCCCACAGTTCACATATCCGACCCCCGGTTCGATTGAACAGATAATTTACATAAATATGTGTAGAGTGCGATTTTAATACTTCTAATGAGATTTAAATACCGTACCTGCGTTTATGGTGGTATAAATTATAAAACCAGTTGGTAGGTTTTTTTGTCGTTTAATGTTTAGTGTTATTGTTTATAGTGTTTTCAGTTTACATGTTTTTTTTAGTACAGGTGATTCCCGGTGTACTTCGGTATTCTGGACCTGAACGTTGCGAAACGATTCATAACGAGGACCTTTCCCCACCAGAGCGCAATCCGCTAATGAAAATAACTTGGGGCAGCGGGAACACGTGCTTCCATGGGCAGTGGGGGACAGGGCATGGTTGTATTGCCTACAGGTGCCACCGGGAAAATCCAAGTTGCTCCGCCCATGGCGGGGACAGGTAGAGGTCATAGAGGTGGGTGATGTAAAGACAATGCGTCATTGTCTTTACATCACCCACCTCTATGACCTCTACAAGTGGTGACAACAAGATAGAGAGAGATCGAGAAGGGAAGGCGAGACCAAGTATGGGCGGAGGTTCACGCCGAGAATGAGAGAGGGGGAGGAACGAGGTTTGGGGCTGTGTTGGCTGGTTGCTGTCTCGTCGTCGTCGTTGCTATATCGTGACGCCTGGGGTCTAAAACCGCGTTAAAGGCTCATGGTGGAATCTTGTGCCTTTCGGGGCGTCAAGGGTTCGCACCACAGCCTTGAAGGGTTAGGCAGGTCCCTGGCTTCTTTTGAGAAACATGACTGGGCTCCAGGCACCGATTCCTCACACGCGGGAGATCATTGAAGCACCCCGGGCCTCAGGGGCTAGGAAACTGTGAGCGCCACAACACATTTCCTTTGGTGTACGGTTTCCGTTGCCGAGAGCCCCACCACGTCGGACACACCACACGTGGGCTGTACAGGACATGGGGATGAGCTGTCCGGGTGGGGACGGACATAAGTCTTGAGGCGCGATGGGTGGACGAACCAACGGCGACGCCCTATCTACATTCGTACACACTTAGGCCGTTTCATCTCTATGACTTCAGCTGTATCACTATAAACGATACCACTCAACATTAAACGACTATAGACTGGTTTCCTAATTCATTACACCATAAACTGAGGTACGGTATTCAAATCTCATTAGAAGTATTATAATCGTACTCTGCTCATATGTATGTAAAGCGAACGTTCCATTAAACCGGGGGTTGGATATGCGAACTGTTGGGGGTGCAGGGTTAGAATCGAATTTAAATTCCTAGAATAACAATATTGTCGTATTAGCATTTTAGAATTTAAATTCCTAGAATAACAATATTAAATTCCTAGAATAACAATATTGTCGTATTAGCATTTTACTGTGCTTGACTGCATGTTACGTGTAAAATGCAAATTGTTAGTCGTAAATGCGAGGCAGCGGTTAAGAGGTGCAGGTTTAATCCAGTGTTAATGTTTATTTTAGCATCATATTTAAGGACAATATTGGTAATAAAAAGTATTCTGGACATGGCACGTGCCTTGTTCGTCTCGATCAACCAAAATTAGTAGAATGTCGGTCATAAAGGAGTGCGAGTTCATTCATGAGTAGTATTCGCTAAGCCCCCAGACACTAACCTACACACAGTTATGGTTAAACAAAGTAACGTTTAGTCACTTAATTCTCAGCTCAGACATGATCGCAATCATTTCCAAAGACGTGTGGGGTCCCGCGAGAGCAGGTCCTGTCTACAAATAGTCGAGCAGCAGAAACAGCAGAATCGGAAGTAGTTGCGTCGCCCTCAAAATGTGTTGTTGCTGCTGCTGTTGTCGCTGCTGTTATTGGTGCTGATTTAGTTACTTCTGTTGCTGTTATGTGTCTGGTGGTTGCTCATTTACTCATCACCACCCATAATCATCAACACAAATCATCAGTATCAACACCCATTATCATCATTATCACTATCAACTCACCATCACCAACCATCGTCTCCACCACCACCCAACCATCACAACCAACATTCATCATAACCATCACCAATCATCCATAATCACAACAACCCATCATCATCACCACCCATAACCATCACCACCCATCATCATAAACTCCCCAATCATTACCACCACCCATCATCATCACTACCACCCATCATAATCACTACACATTATCATCACCACCATCCATTATCAAGAAACATCATCATCACCACCCATCATAAATTAACAAACACACAGAGCTACAAACATAGATATGTAACCTTACACAGACATCGATAACAGACACACACAAATAAACAATCTCATTAACAACTTAATTATAAAAAGCCCTAATTACCACTGCCAGGATCGGTGCACATAGACAAATCCTTTACACAATAATAATTTACATGGAACTCAAATTCACACTTAGTACAACCACCTCACTCACTTAAATATAACTACAGATCAATAACTATACCACAAACCTGAATTTAAAAGTAAATAAACCAATGTTATGGTGTTTATACGCTTGAAATGTAATTAATGAAATGCAAGTTAATAATTCCAATTAAACAAAAAATAACTACGAACAAATATGAAGCCTGAGGCCTAGGTATATGCCAGGCCTAATGGCCAGGCATCGCTTCAGTCCTCGCCGCAGTAACGGCGACATCAAAGACAGCACTTAGCGAGGGGGCAAATGTTTAATGTCGAACCAAGGACTCTGCTGTTTCCGGTGACGCAACCACCCGCACTGCACCACGTGGTGCGCCCGCCAAGCGCGTGGGGGCGGAGCCTCGCTGTAGTGACGTCACCTCTGTTACGTCATAGCCACGCCTCCACCCGCAGTCGAGAGGAATGCGCACGAGTGAGCAGCAGCAGCAGAAGCCTTTGCAGAGCGAATCGTCAACGAGGTGAGCGTCCTTATGGGAACCTCATTTGCCAGTAAAAATATAATTGTTTTTTACCCTTCTATCTGGCAACAAAACTGACACCTTTTTACAGGGCGCCTTTTGGCGTCATCAGGTCCAACCCATGTGAGACTAGGCTCTAAGGAAAGCTGTCTCGGGTGTGGACCAATCAACTTCAAGGACAGTGCACATTATCAGAGTTATGTTCTTTTGTTTGTATTATGACTGCAGGTATTGCGGTCTATGCAAACATGACTCCTTGTAAAAAGGTGTCAGTTTTGTTGCCAGATAGAAGGGTAAAAAAACAATTATCGTGAGCGTCCCTGTTGACGATGTGTGTTGTTTATTTTTATTGCACGTTTTGACTACAAACTAAAGCTTCATTATTTTTGTGTATGTTGCTATTTGGATTTTCTGCAACCAAATTAGGACTATTAGTTAGATTACTTGGCATGCTCTGATATGTTGCTGTTACTGTCATTGTTTAGACCCAAAGCAAGTTAACATTTAAAACGTTCATAACTAACCTGTTTAAATCTCATATAATATGATTCACATGTCTATAATTATTGTGTTCTGATTGCCTGCATAATTGTGCCCTGCATTACATGTATTGAATGTTATCCAACACGTGGGAGGAGTCTACCTTTTAGTTCAGACCCGAGCTGCTGCCATAGATGTCTCCTATCTGTGATGTCACAGCCACATGGGCGGTACCTCTGACATCACGTGACCTACGACGTCATTCTCGGGTTATAACAAATGATTTAAGTATGGTCATTTGACCCCAATGACCTACAAGACATAGGGGGGCCTTTATCAAGCAGTAGATTAATACAAATGGGCTGTGCATCAACATGCTTGTCTGGATTAGAGGTTAAACATCACGGTTATGTCTGGCGATTATGTTTAATGCAATAGGCAGTTGGAATAAACATGTTCGCGTGGGTGGATGAGTGAGCGATCTGACGCACGCGTGAGTGGGCAAACAAGCGAGTGAGTGGACTTGTAAAACAAACGGCACGAAAGTGATTTGATTGGTACAGCGAGTGGTCAAATATGTAATAATTGAGAGGATGAGTGTTTCAAAAGGTTGCTAAATCTGAGCGTTTTTACAACCTCCCCAGGCCCTCCAACATCAAACAGAAACTACTCCTTCCCAACAACATGGACAGACAACGCAAGTGGGCTGACATCTTGGAGGACTATGATGGTAAGTCACAGTTACCTGCATCACGTGGCTTTTATGCAGAGGAGGCAGCTCCCTGATTAATTATTTTTCTTGGTGGTGATGGGAAGAGGTAAACGGTCAAGTGTGGCAGACAGCATGGATTTAGAGCTGCGTTTCAGCCATATTGGGTTAAATTGGGGTCTCAACTTTATGAAATTGATGATCTCAACATGCTTACAAAAATATGACTTGTAATGTTTTACTGCCATGTGACTAATGTTTCTCAACAGTAGGTCATGTTATGTGTTAAGAGGTAATTACAAGAATCTCAGAATTAGTTGTGTGAATATCCACGTGCTTCGTTCTCTAATACATTATTCGTCCTTTGAATAAATTTTGTTTTCCGTAGCCAGGGAGTCATGGCGCCAATCGACCACGTGGGGGGACATTATGGATGAAGTGGACCCTTTCCCAGGCCAAAGCTATGAAAATCGTTCCCCAAAGGTGTGTATGGGGTCTATGGGAGTCAAACACCACATTCTCTCCACACTCCCACACCATTGCACCAAAACATCACTACACCTCACATCACCACACAATCTCTTCACATCACCACCAACTCGATACAATATACTCTTAGTTTTTTCGGTAAAGTCACGTACGTGACTCTTTCTTAGGTTTTTTCGGTAAAGTCACATACGTGAGTATGAATGCTTGCAGTCACGAAAGATTCAATTCGAGAATCAATACAATAGCATAGAGCCTCATAAAGCGTCAATACCATCACAAGGCACCGTCTCTCCAGAACATTCCACAATTTCTCCTCTCCGTATCACAACACCATCTCCCAACACCATCACTCCATCCCTCCATCATCACGTCATGCCATGAGTTAATGTGCATGTTCGCATCCTTACATAGATGTGCCAGTATGCATTTTTGTTTGTCTATGTGCCCGTCCATGTTTGTGTGCCTGCGAGAATGGATTTTGTCCTGAGTGTGCATGTCTGAATGGGTATGTGCTTATCTTCGCGTGAACAGAGGAGCATTGGGGAGGTGAAGAACTTCAGCGGAGTGAAGCGTCTCTAGGAGGACAAGCGCCTTGCGAAGGAGAAATGCCCAATGGAAGAGAAGCGCCCCAATGAGGTGAAGCGCCTCGCCAAGGTGAAGCACCAAACGGAGCAGAAGTGCCTTCGAAATAATATCCTCAAAGACGTGAAACGGGTCATGGAAAAGCGCCTCCTTGAAAGAAACGCGCTTCATGGAGGAGAAGCGCCTTCGCGAGGTGAAGCGTCTCAAGGAGAAGCATCTGGAGGAAGAGAAGCGCCTCATAGATGTGAAGCGGGTCGAGGAAGAGAAGCGCCTCATGGAGGAGAAGCGGGTGGAAGAAGAGAAGCGCCTTGTCGAGGATCAGCACCTCATTGAGGTGCAGCGAGTCGAGGAAGAGAAGCGCCTCATGGAGGAGAATCGCCTCTTTGAGGTGAAGCGTCTCATAGAGCTGAAGCGTCTTGAGAAAAAAAATAAGCGACTTGAGGAGAGGCGCTTTCGCAAGGTGAACCTCCTCGAGGAGAAACGTCTCATTCAGGAGAAGCGCCTCGTTGAGGTGAAGCGTCAAGAGGAGGAGAAGCGTCTTGTGGAGCAAAAGCGCCTCGAGGAAGAGCAGCGCCTCGCCAAGATCGAGCGACAATGGCTCCAGACCGCTACCACCAGCAGCAGCACCACTACTACTGACACCACCTCCACCACCGCCGCCATCGCCGCCGCCACGTCCTCCAATCCTGTGTGGGGCCCAATAGCTCCGAGCTTTGGAGAAGAGGGCTTCCAAGAAGATAAAGCAAACTCCGGAGTCGCTGAGCCACGGTAAACCACTCTGCGTGTGCGCCCTGTGTGTTTATTTTTGTTATTTATTGCCATGCTTCTCACGCAGCATCAGCCTTACTCGGTCTCAAGACTTTTTTTCAGGAGGATCCTGCCAAGTTTGCTCGCATTTTTCAAGAAAGTTGCTACTGTTTGCGATCCAAATTGAACAATTTGCATTGCTTGTGTGGGTTTAGTAACATGGAGAAAGCTGCAGAACATTCCCAGAACAGGGGACTGCACAATCCACACGGAGAATGTGGCCAAACGTGGAAATCAAACCCAGGTCAATGTTGCTGTGAGGCAAAGGTGCTCAAGCCCTGTGGCGCTCTCAAAATTCACAAACACTGCAAACCCCACGTGTACATTCCGCTATACTGAGGACAGATTTATTTTTCGTAACTGGTTTCTGGGTTAGACCACATACCAAAGTGGGCATATCTTCACCATGTAACCCTCCATCCACCGTGAGATTTTCGCTGTCTATCGCCTGTTTCTAGGCCAGGTACCAAGTCGCTTTGTAATGCACAGCGACAGCTACCACTGAGAGGGGTGTCCAATTTAAAACGCGATGAGATGAGAGATGCGAAAGGCTCATCGCATGCAATGCACTCTGAGATGCCTTCGACGTCCAGGGAGGTGGCTCTCTCGACCACAAATCACTGACGGACACTTTTTTGAAATCGTGGATGTGTTGAAGCGGCCAAATGGTCGTGCACTCATTCTTCACCGCTTACAGTTCAGATCTTGCTTCCCGCCCGGGCTATTATTGCTGCTGCATTGACCACACAGATCCACACCCATTCCGTCACAGTGGACGTTCAGGATCTCTTTCGATGCCATTTGAAATGCTTAGGACATTATGTGCAAGGGGTCAATTATAATATACATATAGAAAAATGTCAATCTAGATTTGAAGTTGTCGTGACTACAGGGATCCATACTCTTTAGTTATATCGGTAAATGCACGTAGCTATGAAATAAAACAAATTAAATTAAATCACGACGTGTCGATGGCCATGTCGTTATTGCAAGAAAGTTTCTTGCTGTGGTTTTCCCACCTGATGATGATTGCTTGTGTTGCAATCGAAACGTTGTGATTTAATTTATTTCATACCGACGTGACTTCACCGAAAGAACCAAAAAAATGTCACTTCAAATTATTCAGCTAAATTTGCACAGTAACGCCACCCACTACTGTGAAGCTACAGCAGTCTGTGTGGGACACAGCTGCACCTATCTCAAGGATAGCCTGGCGCCATGAGAATGACAGCACCAATACTAAGCACACTCACTGGCCATGTCGTTATTGCTGTTTCTATGAATCTCAAATTAATCCGCCACACATTCCACCCACGGACGATGCCTTCAAATCCGCCTGCCCGCCGTAACTTTCTTCATTATTGACAACTTGCAGTTCAGCACACGGCAGATGCCTGCGCAGCGCGACTCACGACCTCCTCTCGATACCAAGATCCAGGATGGTCATCGTGTCTATGCGCCGCTTCTCGGTGACAGCCCCAACAGTCTGGAACGATATCCCTCTGCACATTTGCAGCATCACCTCAATCGCCTCCTTCAAGAGACACTTAAAAACTCGCCTCTACAATCATGCTTTTGAGCGACTCTGAGCTTGGCTCCGCGCCTCTGAGTTGCGGCCACTACGTCTGCAAATTTTCGCGCGTTACAAATTGAACTATTATTATTATTATTAGATGGCGATGTCTGCCGTAGCAGCAAGGTGGAACGGTGTCGTGTTTGACAGACAACCATCACAGTTTTACCATGTCTAGTGGTGGTCTCCCTGTTACAGGTTGAGTCACAAACCGCACCTCTCCATAACAAAGGCTCAGTCTTTGTTATGCAGTCTATTCTTAGTCTTAAGCCTCACCTTACCATATTAATAAAAGTATGCGTCCTTTGCCCCACCACCTTCTCCAACCATTATATAAACGAAGTGGTAGCTTCTGAAATCTCTCATTTGCTTGATACAGCTGTCGTGGCTGTGACGGTACCACCTGAAGACGGAAGCTTGTGTTGCCTCCGAAACGTCGTGATTTTAATTTTTTATTTTATTTTCTTTTTCTTTTTAATATTTTTTACCAACGTGACTTCACCGAAAAAAACCTAAGAATATGAATCATTGCAGTCACGAAAGCTTCAAATCTAGAACGGTGTCGTGTTGTCTCTTCACAGATCTGTGCCAGCTCAGCCCTCCTCCTCACTCGTCCAGGCCTTTGAAGCGAAGACAGACGTTGTGGAGAAGGAGACGAAGGAAGAGGTGAAGGAGATGATGGAGGATGAGGTCGAGACAGAGGAGGAGAACTCGGAGGAAGAGAATGCAAAGGAGGACGAGATTGTAATGGTGACAATGGAGGAGAACACGGAGGGAGAGGAGAAAGACAATACGGAGATGGAGGACAAGGAGACAACAAAGGATGAACAGATGGTCGTGGTGGAGGACATGGAGACGACGGACAAAGGGGAAACAATGGTGGTGGAGGAGGAAGAGAAGACGGTGGTGGAGATGGTGGTGCCGGAAGTTGAGGAGCAGATGAAGGAGGAAGAGATGGTGCTAGCGGAGGAGAAGAAGATGGAGAAGATGGAGGTGGCGCAGGAAGAGCAGGAGGAGGTAGAGGAGATGGTGGTGGAGGATGAAGAAGAGGGGATGGAGGAGGATGAGACGGAGGAGAAAATGGAAGAGGTGCAGGTGGAGATGCACGAAAAGAAGAGGAAGCGAGGGGGCCTCGCTCGCGTGGCGAGAGCGATCGCCTCACTCCTCCGCCGCGTGCTGCTTTGTGGTGGCAGGTCCACTGCCCAGTAGGGGTGGTGGCGGTGGTCGTGCATCGGTGCCGACCGTGGCCACGATCACCACACTACCCGCCCACCCCGTGATACTCGCTACACACACCACACGGTTCCCGAGAGAGACGGTGCAACGTTCAGGTCCAGAATACCGAAGTATACCGGGAATCACCTGCACTTAAAAACACGTAAATTGATAACACTATAAACAATAACACTAAACATTAAACGACAAAAAAAGCTACCAACTGGTTTTATAATTTATACCACCATAAACGGAGGTACGGCATTTTAATTTCATTAGAAGTATTATAATGGAACTCTACACATGTTTGTTAATTGTCCGTTCAATCGAACCGACGGTCGGATATGTGAACTGTGGGGGTCGAGGGTAAGAATGGCATTCAAATTTTAGAATGACAATTTGGTCGTTTTAGCAAATTACTGTACTTGAATGTATAATATCTGCAAATGCAAATTGTTAGTCGTAAATGCGAGGGAGGGGTTAAGAGGTGCACGTTTAATCCAGTGTTAACATTTATTTTAGCATCATATTTAAGGACACTGTTGTTGATAAGAATTCGTCTGGACATGTTACGTGCCTTGTTCTACTCGATCAACCAAAATTAGTACAATGTCGGTCATACAGGAGTGTGATTTCATTCATGAGTAGTATTCACAGAGCCTCGATGACACTAACCTACCTAAAGTTATGGTTAAAAAAGTAATCTTGAGTGACTTAATTCTCAGCTCAGACATGATCATCGCAATCATTTCCAAAGACGTGTGGGGTCCTGCGAGAGCAGGTCCCGACTACAAACAGCTGGGCAGCAGAATCGGAAGTAGCTGCATTGCCCTCGAAATGTGATGTTGCTGCTGTTGTTGCTGCTGTAGTTGCTTCTGTTGCTGTAATAAACGCAGGGAGGTGGTGTTCCGTGATGGGATGACGCCTTTGATTAAAGCCTCTGTTCAAACTCACCCGATTGACGCCCTTGATCGTCGCATTTGATCAACTCTAATATTGCAGACTCTCACATGTTAAGCTCTATCATAGTGAAACATAATATTATAACCTATGAACTACGACCTATCCATTGTAACGCTGTAAAAGAATCTTACCTATTGGGTTTCACTCCCTCGTCGAGAAGGCCGCTCTCTTCCTTTTCTAAAGTTACATGCTAATTTCTCTGCATTCACTTTAAATCGAGGACAAAGTTTTTCCATTTATTCAAAATAAGCGCACAATTACACACTGAGATGCACTTACATATTCATGCATGAAGTACAATGGACACATTACTCTTCGGTATGTTAATAGACATGCGGATTGTACCTTCCAAAATTAACAATCGAATGCAAATATCCTGAAAGACAAAGGATTGGATCCTAGGGGGGGAGTTATAAGGCGGCTCAGAAGCAGAGCTCAATGCCATTTCGAGAGGGAACTTGATGAGGTTGGATGCTCGACTCGTCGCTCTGCTGATCGCCCTTCAACCGCGAGACAACGCAGCCTGGCGAGCACAATTGCTGTGTCGACAGTTAGGCGACTTTGCGTCGGGAGAGATCGTGGCGACATCTTCAGACGAGTTCTAGACATCCATATACTGTGAATCTCCAAGTAAGTGTCTATTTTCGCGGATAAACTCTTAAACGTGTTTTGTCGTCATATTTACGGGATTTTTTTGCGTCTCGGTTAGACGCGAGTGTCGTTCTTGTTTTAGCAGTTAACGAAATCCAAAACTAAACGCTAAACATCCTTTCGGCCGATAGCGTATTTTTGATTCGATAACACCGCTGCTGTTACTACGCTCACATGGAGCAGAGACGCTCTCCACAGCCCCACGCACACGGAGACAAGAAGCCATTCAATTGCTCTGTGTGTGGGAAGGCATTTTCATGGTCATCAAGTCTTAAGAGACACCAGAAAACACACACGGGTGAGAAGCCATTCCTGTGCTCTGTGTGTGGGAAAACATTTGCACACTCATCACATCTTCAGAGTCATCAGAGAACACACACGGGCGAGAAGCCATTCCTGTGCCCTGTGTGTGGGAAGGCATTTGCACAGTCGTCAACTCTTCAAAACCATCAGAGAACACACACGGGCGATAAGCCATTCCTGTGCCCTGCGTGTGGGAAGGCATTTTCACAGTCGTCAACTCTTAACAGGCATCAGAAGGTCCACAATGATAGGAAACTGAAATCAAAAGCTGAAATTCAAGGTGCTGCAATGAGTCCTCAAGAAGTTTCCACCTTCGATCCCATGCAGTTGGATCCCGAGAGATGGCTGGATGTAATGGAGTGGCTCGAGGATCAAACCGAGAGCTCGGCGTGACTGAAAAAATATTACGTCATGTGGTTATACCTATTAAGCTGTATCGAGTACTTTTGTGTGTAATTTTGACCATTTTAGTTTTATAGTTTTTTTGAGAGTTTAATGACGTGCACAGTGGTGGTTTGTAATGTTATCGGGTTACTTGCCGAAGTGGTGTGATGAGCACTGGTTGTGAGAGGGTTCAATTGTAGTCGTTAAGTGTCCCTGTTGAGCTAAAGTTGGAATGCGTCTGTAGGTACATCTTTACTCAACATTTTAAACGATTTTTTTTCAAGTATATAGCGTTTTTCGATTGGTATTAATCGACTTTAGATAGCTGATTTCAGGATGTACATTGATGACGCGATCGTTGGATATATGGCATTGACTTCAACATAGACGCACAGTGAACGCATGTGGTGAAATCATGGGGAATGATACTTTAACGCTTTGGTATTCCTGGAACGGAAATGGTTTGCATTGTACTGGAAATGTAATAAATATTCCCCTCGAGTTTTGACGTAAAAATTATTGCAGATGAATAAAAACGTATTTTTTACAAATGTTTGTATGGTCTTTATTTTATAATGTTCCTAGCAAAAACATGTTCATATAATGTCAGGTGGAGGATCTCCGTCACACAAGTATGCCCTTAACCGGCAGTATCTTGGCTGTCTACCCGATTAACACGTGTTCCTTGAGGGGAAAGGTCCCCGTAGTTAATCGTTCATCAACGTACCAGTCTCTAATCCCGAAGTATGTCGGGGATAAACTGTACTCTATAACATGTAAACTGTAATACTATAAACGATAACGCTCAAATCTCAGCTCAGATAGGATCATCTCAATTATTTCCATAGACGTGTGGGGTCCCACGAGAGCACTGTTATATACGCAGCATGTTGGTGTCCCGTAAGAGGATAACGGCTTATATATAAAAAAAAACGCTGATCAAACCTACCAGATCAACGCTCTCGATCGACGCCTTTGATATACTCTTACATTGTAAACTCTCACACTGTGAACGTTAACAATTTGAACTCCAACAATATAATTTAAAAACATTAACATATACATTTGAAGAATATACAAATTACCATAAACAAGTGGTAAAGTAAACTCTAAATGTGTGAACTCTAACAATATAACCTATGAGCTATACATTAAAACGTTATAAAAGAACATTATTAACTAGTGTTATAGATTAGCAAACCGTACAATGAAGTGTTATATTTGATTCTCAATCGAATTATTAGAATCATTCCGTGGTCCTCTTCGAATCACACTATGCTCGTAAGTATGTAACATGTATGTATGTAACATGTATGTATGTAACATGGTACATGCATGTATATAACATGTATGCATGTAATATGGACGTGCCAACCAAGGGTGGAATATGTGAAACGGAAGGTGCAGGATCAGGATGGGTTTAATATTATTTGAATAACACCTTGGTGGTATTAGGATCAAGCTGTCAAATGCTGGATGAATGTTCCATCTCAATGGCATCAAATAGCAATATTCAGTATGAATATATAAATTAATCGAACAAACCCAATTGAAGCCAGTGCAATTATGAATCGTTAAAATTGTAATTACTCCAAACTCTTTTATTTAGCCTTTAACGCGGTTTCAGACCCCAGGCGTCACGATATAGCAACGACGACGAGACAGCAACCAGCCAACACAGCCCCAAACATCGTTACTCCCCCTCTCTCATTCTCGGCGTGAACCTCCGCCCACACATGGTCTCGCCTTCCCTTCTCGAACTCTCTCTATCTTGTTGTCACCACTTGTCCCTTAGTTGACGCACTGTCTTTACATCACCCACCTCTATGACCTCTACCTGACCCCGCCATGGGCGGAGCAACTTGGGAGATTTTCCCGGTAGCACCTGTAGGCAATACAACCATGCCCTGTCCCCCACTGCCCATGGAAGCACGTGCTCCCGCCGCCCCGAGTTCTTTTCATTAGCGTATTGCGCTCTGGTGGGGAAAGGTCCTCGTTATGAATCGTTTCGCAACGTTCAGGTCCAGAATACCGAAGTATACCGGGAATCACCTGCACCTAAAAAATATGTAAACTGATAACACTATAAACAATAACACTAAACATTAAACGACAAAAAATTATCAACTGGTTTTATAATGTATAGCACCATAAACGGAGGTATGGTATTTAAATCTCATTAGAAGTATTAAAATCGAACTCTACACATATGTATGTAAATTATCTGTTCAATCGAACCGGGGGTAGGATATGTTAACTGTGAGGGTACAGGGCAAGAATCGCATTCACATTTTATAATAATAATATGGTAGTATTAGCATTTTAATGGGCTATAATGTATGTTAAGTGCAAATGCAAATCGTTAGTCGTAAATGCGAGGGAGGGGTTAAGAGGTGCACGTTTAATCCAGTGTTAACATTTATTTTAGCATCATATTTAAGGACACTGTTGTTGATAAGAATTCGTCTACTCGATCAACCAAAATTAGTACAATGTCGGTCATACAGGAGTGTGATTTCATTCATGAGTAGTATTCACAGAGCCCCGATGACACTAACCTACCTAAAGTTATGGTTAAACAACGTAATCTTGAGTGACTTAATTCTCAGCTCAGACATGATCATCGCAATCATTTCCAAAGACGTGTGGGGTCCTGCGAGAGCAGGTCCCGACTACAAACAGCTGGGCAGCAGAATCGTAAGTAGCTGCGTCGCCCTCGAAATGTGATGTTGCTGCTGTTGTTGTCGCTACTGTTGTTGCTGCTGTAGTTGCTTCTGTTCCTGTGATATACGCAGGGAGGTGGTGTTCTGTGATGGGATGACGCTTTTGATTAAAGCCTCTGATCAAACTCACCCGATTGACGCCCTTGATCGTCGCATTTGATCAACTCTGATATTGTATACTCTCACATCTTAAGCTCTATCATAGTGAAACATAATATTATAACCTATGAACTACAACCTATCCATTGTAACGCTATTGGATTTCACTTCCTCGTCGAGAAGGCCGCTCTCTTCCTTTTCTAAAGTTATATGCTAATTTCTCTGCATTCACTTTGAATCGAGGACAATGTTTTTCCATTAATTCAAAATAAGCGCACAATTACACACTGAGATGCACTTACATATTCATGCATGAAGCACAATGGGCACATTACTCTTCGGTATGTTAATAGACATGCGGATTGTACCTTCCAAAATTAGCAATCGAATGCAAATATCCTGAAAGACAAAGGATTGGTTCCTAGGGGGGGGAGTTATAAGGAAGCTCAGAAGCAGAGCTCAATGCCATTTCGAGAGGGAACTTGATGAGGTTGGACGCTCGACTCGTCGCTCTGCTGATCGCCCTTCAACCGCGAGACAACGCAGCCTGGCGAGCACAATTGCTGTGTCGACAGTTAGGCGACTTTGCGTCGGGAAAGTTCGTTGCGACATCTTCAGACGGGTTCCAGACATCGATATACCGTGAATCTCCAAGTAAGTGTCTATTTTCGCGGATAAACTCTTAAACGTGTTTGGGATTTGTTTGCGTCTCGGTTAGACACGAATGTCGTTCTTGTTTTAGCAGTTAACAAATCCAAAACTCAACGCTAAACATCATTGAGGCCGATAGCGTACTTTTTGACTCAATAACACCGCTGCCGTTACTACGCTTACATGGAGCAGAGACGCTCTCCACAGCCCCACGCACACGGAGACAAGAAGCCATTCAATTGCTCTGTGTGTGGTAAGTCCTTTTCACGGCCATCACATCTTCAGAGCCACCAGAGAACACACACGGGTGAGAAGCCGTTCCTGTGTTCTGTGTGTGGGTTAGCATTTTCACTTTCAGAAAACTGCCAACGCCATCAGAAAACACACACGGGCGAGAAGCCATTCCTGTGCCCTGTGTGTGGGAAGACATTTGCACAGGCATCAAATCTTCAAACTCACCAGAGAACACACACGGGCGAGAAGCCATTCCTGTGCCCTGTGTGTGGGAAGACATTTGCAAACTCATCACATCTTCAGCGTCACCAGAGAACACACACGGGCGAGAAGCCATTCTTGTGCCCTGTGTGTGGGGAGGCATTTGCACACTCATCAAACATGAACAGGCATCAGAAGGTCCACAATGATAGGAAACTGAAATCAACAGCTGAAATTCAAGGTGCTGCAATGAGTCCTAAAGAGGTTTCCACCTTCGATCCCATGCAGTTGGATCCTGAGAGATGGCTGGATGTAATGGAGTGGCTCGAGGATCAACCAGAGAGCTCGGGGTGACTGAAAAAATATGATGTCATGTGGTTATACCTATTAAGCCGTATCGAGTACTTTTGTGTGTAATTTTAGTTTTACAGTTTTTGTGAGAGTTTAATGACGTGCACAGTGGTGGTTTGTAATGTTATGGGATTACTTGCCGAAGTGGTGTGATGAGCTCTGGTTGTGAGAGGGTTCAATTGTAGTCGTTAAGTGTTCCTGTTGAGCTAAAGTTGGAATGCGTCTGTAGGTACATCTTTACTCAACATTTTCAAAGGGTTTTGTCAAGTATATAGCTGTTTTTGATTGGTATTAATCGACTTTAGATCGCCGTTTTCAGGATGTACATTGATGACGCGTTCGTTGGATATATGGCCTTGACTTCAACATAGACGCACAGTGAACAAATGTGGTGAACTAATAAGGAAATCATGGGCAATGATACTTTAACGCTTTGGTATTCCTGGAACGGAAATGGTTTGCATTGCACTGTAACTGTTTGAACATAGGACATAATACATTCGGTTCGAGTTTTGACGTAAAAATTATTGCAGATTAATAAAAACGTATTTTAACAAATGTTTGTCCGTTCTTTATTTTATAATGTTCATAGCAAAAACATGTTAAGATAATTCCAGGTGTAGGATCTCCGTCACACAAGTGTGCCCTTAACTGGCAGCATCTTGGCTGTCTACCCGATTAAACACGTGTTCCTTGAGGGGAAAGGTCCCCGTAGTTAATCGTTCATCAACGTACCAGTCACTAATCCCGAAGTATGTCGGGGATAAACTGTACTGTATAACATGTAAACTGTAATACTATAAACGATAACACTAAACATTAAACGATTATAAACTAGTGTTTTAATTTATAACCATATAAACGGAGGTAAGGTATTATAATATCATTAGAATCATTAGAAGCAGTGTGGTCGTATACGAATCGCACTATGCTCATATGTTTGTATAGTGGACGTGCAAAGATCGGATAAAAATTATTACAATTACAACATGGTCATATGACAATCACGATTTTTAATGCTAGATGTCATCGAATAACAAAAGACGGAATATATTTATATAAATACACGCACAAACTCATTATAAACTCATCAGATTATGAATGGTGACAATTATTAAAACAATCACAAATTGTGACAGAGAAATTCCCACATGCAAAACACCACGCTCACGTGACGAATTCTTAAACAAACTGCAACACTCAAGTGACAAAATTCAACAAAAAAAGGCCGCAATAAAAAGAAAAACATCAATGGACAAATCCAAAAAACAGTCAATACACACACGTTAGTAGCTGTTAGAAGAAGACAACACCTAGCACCTTCAACTATACACATTATACAGCGAACTCGTAAATAGGGCGCTATGAAACAGCCTTCGCTGCTGTCGACGGGGCCAAGCAGCGAGTGTTTAACTCCATTGTTTCAGAATCCGTGTCATCACCCGGCCACAGCGCCTTAGCCAAACTACATCTCCCCAACAAGGCAGCCTTCCCTATGCTGTGTATTTTAGCAAGTTTATTTACGGACACACTTGAAGATAAAAATTCGTCTAGAAAAGGCAGGCGACTTGTTCTACCAACACGATTTCAAATTTCTATCCGAAAGAAGTATGAGTTCATTCATGAGTAGTATTCACTAAGCCCCGATGGCAATAACCTACACACAGTTATGATTAAACAAAGTAAACATTAGTCGCTCATCCCAGCTCAGACATGATCATAGCAATTATTTCCAAATCCGTGTCGGGTCCCACGAGAACAGGGCACGTCCACAAACTCTCAAATTGTAAACTCACATTGTATACTCTAACATTATAAACTCTAACAATATAACCGTTAAACTATGTAACGCTTTAAAATAACACTATAAACTAGTGTTATTGTAAACTATAGTATTGTGAGCGATACATTATAACGCTATAAAATAACATCATAAACTAGTGTTACAGATTAGAACACCGTACATTGAAGTGTGATATTCAAATCTCATTCGAATTCTTAGCTTTACACCGTGGTCCTCTAAGAATCACACTATGCTCGTCAGTATGTAACATGTCTGTATGTAATATGTATGTATGTAACATGTCTGTATGTAATATGTATGCATGTAAAATGTATGTATGTAATATGGACGTGCGAACCAAGGGTGGAATATGTGAAACGGAAGGTGCAGGATCAGGATGGGATTGAAATTATTTGAATAACACTTTGGTGGTATTAGGATCAAGCTGTCTACTATTGGATGAATGTTCCATCTCAATGGCATCAAATAGCAATATTCAGTATGAATATATAAATTAATCGAACAAACCCAATTTAAGCCAGTGCAATTATGAATCGTTAAAATTGTAATTACTCTAAACTCTTTTATTTAGCCTTTAACGCGGTTTCAGACCCCAGGCGTCACGATATAGCAACGACGACGACGAGACAGCAACCAGCCAACACAGCCCCAAACCTCGTTCCTCCCCCTCTCTCATTCTCGGCGTGAACCTCCGCCCACACTTGGTCTCGCCTTCCCTTCTCGAACTCTCTCTATCTTGTTGTCACCACTTGTCCCTTAGTTGACGCACTGTCTTTACATCACCCACCTCTATGACCTCTACCTGACCCCGCCATGGGCGGAGCAACTTGGGGGATTTTCCCGGTGGCACCTGTAGGCAATACACCATGCCCTGTCCCCCACTGCACATGGAAGCACGTGCTCCCGCCGCCCCGTGTTCTTTTCATTAGCCACTTGTGCTCTGGCGGGGAAAGTTCCTCGTTATGAATCGTTTCGCAACGTTCAGGTCCAGAATGCCGAAGTATACCGGGAATCACCTGTACTTAAAAACATGTAAACTGATCACACTATAAACAATAACACTAAACATTAAACGACAAAAAAAATATCAACTGGTTTTATAATTTATAGCCCAATAAACGGAGGTACGGTATTTAAATCTCATTAGAAGTATTACAATCGCACTCTACACATGTGTATGTAAATTATCTGTTAAATCGAACCGGGGGTCGGATATGTGAACTGTGGGGGGTACAGGGCAAGAATCGCATTCACATTTTAGAATAACAATATTGTCGTATTAGCATTTCACTGTGCTTGAATGTATGTTATGTGCAAATGCAAATCGTCAGTCGTAAATGCGAGGGAGGGGTTAAGAGGTACACGTTTAATCCAGTGTTAACATTTATTTTAGCATCATATTTAAGGACATTGTTGTTGATAAGAATTCGTCTGGACATGTCATGTGACTTGTTCTACTCGATCAACCAAAATTTTTACAATGTCGGTCATACAGGAGTGTGATTTCATTCATGAGTAGTATTCACAGAGCCCCGATGACACTAACCTACCTAAAGTTATGGTTAAATAAAGTAATCTTGAGTGACTTAATTCTCAGCTCAAATATGATCATCGCAATCATTTCCAAAGACGTGTGGGGTCCTGCGAGAGCAGGTCCTGACTACAAACAGCTGGGCAGCAGAATCGGAAGTAGCTGCGTCGCCCTCGAAATGTGATGTTGTTGCTGTTGGTGTCGCTGCTGTTGTTGTTGCTGTAGTTGCTTCTGTTGCTGTGATATACGCAGGGAGGTGGTGTTCCGTGATGGGATGACGCCTTTGATTAAAGCCTCTGATCAAACTCACCCGATTGACGCCATTGATCGTCGCATTTGATCAACTCTGATATTGTATACTCTCACATCTTAAGCTCTATCATAGTGAATCATAATATTATAACCTATGAACTACAACCTATCCATTGTAACCAGTGGCGGCTCCTGCAAAATCTCTCAGGGGGGGCAAATGTCTGGATGATTAAGGTCCACCCATGCAATTAATAAATTAACAGCTTAAGCATGTAAATGCAACTTCACTTCTTTAATATTAATGAAAAATAAAGTGACTCTTACAATACATCTTGTTTGTTTATATACTCACTATTAAAACAAACCACTCAAGTTTATTTTATTAAAGATTCCACTCGGTAGCGATAAATTATATTGTTGGATGAAACGTGCTTACGTATGATGACGTAAGCACGTATGATGACGTAAGCACGTTGGGGCTTGCCCTCCCGGAGCCATAGAGAATGCATTGGAGCGCCCCCGTTCGAAAAAAAACATCTTTCAATGTAAGTCTATGGGGCCACGCGGGGCGATTCTCAGCCGGAGTAAAATCGCCCCAAAAGAGGCGGTACTCCACAGAACGTAGCATGACGCTGATTGGACTATATCCAGAGGCTGCAGTGACGGCTAGCGTGACTGTGGTTGAATGACATTGGTGGTGCGTCGCCCAATCGCCCTAATGAAGAAACCGCCCCTGATTGTAACGCTGTAAAATAATATTACCTATTTGGTTTCACTCCCTCGTCGAGAAGGCCGCTCTCATCCTTTTCTAAAGTTACATGCTAATTTCTCTGCATTCACATTAAATCGAGGACAAAGTTTTTCCATTTATTCAAAATAAGCGCACAATTACACACTGAGATGCACTTACATATTCATGCATGAAGCACAATGGGCACATTACTCTTCGGTATGTTAATCTACATGCGGATTGTACCTTCCAAAATTAACAATCGAATGCAAATATCCTGAAAGACAAAGGATTGGATCCTAGGGGGGGAGTTATAAGGCGGCTCAGAAGCAGAGCTCAATGCCATTTCGAGAGGGAACTTGATGAGGTTGGACGCTCGACTCGTCGCTCTGCTGATCGCCCTTCAACCGCGAGACAACGCAGCCTGGCGAGCACAATTGCTTCGGAGAGTTCGTGGCGACATCTTCAGACGGGTTTCAGACACCGATATATATCGTGAATCTCCAAGTAAGTATCTATTTTCGCGGATAAAATCTTAAACGTGACCGTCGTCAAATTTACGGGATTTTTTTGCGTCTCGGTTAGACGCGAGCGTCGTTCTTGTTTTAGCAGTTAACAAAATCCAAAACTCGACGCTAAACATCCTTGCGACCGATAGCGTACTTTTGACTCGATAACACCGCTGCTGTTACTACGCTCACATGGAGCAAAGACGCTCTCCACAGCCCCACGCACACGGGGGCAAGGAACAATTCAATTGCTCTGTGTGTGGGAAGGCATTTTCAAGGTCATCAAGTCTTAAGAGACACCAGAGAACACACACGGGTGAGAAGCCATTCCTGTGTTCTGTGTGTGGGAAGGCATTTGCACGGTCATCAAATCTTCAGAGACACCAGAGAACACACACGGGCGAGAAGCCATTCCTGTGCTCTGTGTGTGGGAAGACATTTGCACAGTCATCACATCTTCAGAGTCATCAGAGAACACACACGGGCGAAAAGCCATGCCTGTGCCCTGTGTGTGGGAAGAAATTTGCAAACTCATCACATCTTCAGAGTCATCAGAGAACACACACGGGCGAGAAGCCATTCTTGTGCTCTGTGTGTGGGAAGACATTTTCACAGTCATCAAATCTTCATAGTCATCAGAGAACACACACGGGCGAGAAGCCATTCCTATGCCCTGTGTGTGGGAAGACATTTGCAGACTCATCAACTCTTCAAACTCATCAGAGAACACACACGGGCGAGAAGCCATTCTTGTGCCCTGTGTGTGGGAAGGCATTTGCACGGTCATCAACTCTACAAGATCATAAGAAAACACACACGGGCGAGAAGCCATTCTTGTGCCCTGTGTGTGGGAAGGCATTTTCACAGTCGTCACATCTTAAAAGGCATCAGAAGGTCCACAATGAATGGAAACTGAAATCAAAAGCTGAAATTCAAGGTGCTGCAATGAGTCCTGAAGAAGTTTCCACCTTCGATCCCATGCAGTTGGATCCCGAGAGATGGCTGGATGTAATGGAGTGGCTCGACAGTCAACCAGAGAGCTCGGGGTGACTGAAAAAAATTACGTCATGTGGTTATATCTATTAAGCCGTATCGATAACTTTTGTGTGTAATTTTGACCATTTTAGTTTTACAGTTTTTGTGAGAGTTTATTGGCGTGCACAGTGGTGGTTTGTAATGTTATCGGATTACTTGCCGAAGTGGTGTGATGAGCACTGGTTGTGAGACTGTTCAATTGTAGTCGTTAAGTGTTCCTGTTGAGCTGAAGTTGGAATGCGTCTGTAGGTACATCTTTACTCAACATTTTAAACGTTTCAGTTTTCAAGTATAAAAACATCGACTTTAGATAGCCGATTTCAGGATGTACATTGATGACGCGTTCGTTGGATATATGGCCTTGACTTCAACATAGACGCACAGTTAACAAATGTGGTGAACTAATAAGGAAATGCTTTGGTATTCCTGGAACGGAAATGGTTTGCATCCTACTGGAAATGTGTGAACATAGGACATAATACATATTTCCTTCGAGTTTTGACATAAAAATGATTGCAGATTAATAAAAAGTATTTTTAACAAATGTTTGTCCGGTCTTTATTTTATAATGTTCCTAGCAAAAATATGAGAGAATTTCAGGTGGAGGATCTCCGTCACACAAGTGTGCCCTTAACCGGCAGCATCTTGGCTGTCTACCCGATTAACACGTGTTCCTTGAGGGGAAAGGTCCCCGTAGTTAATCCTTCATCAACGTACCAGTCCCTAATCCCTAAGTATGTCGGGGATAAAGTGTACTCTATAAAATGTAAACTGGAATACTAAAAACTATAACACTAAACATTAAACAATTATAAACTAGTGTTTTAATTTATAACCATTTAAACGGAGGTAAGGTATTATAATATCATTAGAAGCATTAGAATCACAGTGTGATCGTATAAGAATCACGCACAAACCCATTCTTAACTAATGAGATTATGAATCGTTACAATTATTATAACAATCGCAATTTGTGACAAAGCGAAATTCCCACAAGCAAAACACCACGCTCACGTGACGAATTCTTAAACAAACTGCAACACTCAAGTGACAGAACTCAACAAAAAAACGCCGCAATAAAAATAACTACATCAATGGGCAAATCCTAAAAACAGACAACACACGCACGTTAGTAGCTGTTAGAAGAAGACAACACTTAACACCTTCAACTATACACATTGTACAGCCAACTCGTAAATGGGGCGGTATATGACAGTCTTCGCTGTTGTCGACGGGGCCAAGCAGCGAGTGTTTAACTCCATTGTTTCAGAATCCGTGTCATCACCCGGCCACAGCGCCTTAGCCAAACTACATCTCCCGAACCAGGCAGCCTTCTCTATGCTGTGTATTTTAGCAGTTTATTTACGGACACACTTGAAGATAACAATTCGTCTAGAAAAGGCAGGCGACTTGTTCTACCAACATGATTTCAATTTATATCCGAAAGAAGTATGAGTTCATTCATGAGTAGTATTCACTAAGCACCGATGGCACTAACCTACACACAGCTATGATTAAACAAAGTAAACATTAGTCGCTCATCCAAGCTCAGACATGATCATAGCAATTATTTCCAAATTCGTGTCGGGTCCCACGAGAATAGGGCACGTTCACAAACTTTCAAATTGTAAACTCACAGAGCATACTCTAACATTATAAACTCTAACAATATAACCTTTAAACTATGAGTTATACATTGTAACGCTTTAAAATAACACTACAAACTAGTGTTATAGTAAACCATAATGTTGTGATCTCTAACAATATAAGCTATGAGCGATACATTATAACGCTATAAAATAACATAATAAACTAGTGTTACAGGTTAGAACACCGTACATTGAAGTGTGATATTCGAATCTCATTCGCTTCACACCGTGTACCTCTAAGAATCACACTATGCTCGTGAATATGTAACATGTCTGTATGTAATATGCATGAATATAATATGTCTGTATGTAGTATGTATGCATGAAACATGTATGTATGTAATGTGGACGTGCCAACCAATAATGGTGGGATATGTGAAGCGGAAGGTGCAGGATCAGGATGGGATTAAAATTATTTGAATAACACTTTGGTGGTATTAGGATCAAGCTGCCCACTGCTGGATGAATGTTCCATCTCAATTGCATCAAATAGCAATATTCAGTATGAATATGTAAAATAATCGCACAAACCCAATATTAGCCCGTGAAATAATGAATCGTTACAATTGTAATGCGGTTTCAGACCCCGGGCGTCACGATATAGCAACGACGACGACGAGACAGCAACCAGCCAACACAGCCCCAAACCTCGTTCCTCCCCCTCTCTCATTCTCGGCGTGAACCTCCGCCCACACTTGGTCTCGCCTTCCCTTCTCGAACTCTCTCTATCTTTTTGTCACCACTTGTCCCTTAGTTGACGCACTGTCTTTACATCACCCACCTCTATGACCTCTACCTGACCCCGCCATGGGCGGAGCAACTTGGGAGATTTTCCCGGTGGCACCTGTAGGCAATACAACCATGCCCTGTCCCCCACTGCCCATGGAAGCACGTGTTCCCGCCGCCCCGAGTTATTTTCATTAGCGGATTGCGCTCTGGTGGGGAAAGGTCCTCGTTATGAATCGTTTCGCAACGTTCAGGTCCAGAATACCGAAGTATACCGGACATCACCTGTACTTAAAACATGTAAACTGATAACACTATAAACAATAACACTAAACATTAAACGACAAAAAAAGATATCAACTGGTTTTATAATTTATAGCACCATAAACGGAGGTACGGTATTTTAATTTCATTAGAAGTATTATAATGGAACTCTACGCATGTTTGTTAATTGTCCGTTCAATCGAACCGACGGTCGGATATGTGAACTGTGGGGGGTCGAGGGTAATAATGGCATTCCAATTTTAGAATGACAATTTGGTCGTTTTAGCAAATTACTGTACTTGAATTATGTTATGTTCAAATGTAAATTGTTAGTCGTAAATGCGAGGGAGGGGTTAAGAGGTGCACGTTTAATCCAGTGTTAACATTTATTTTAGCATCATATTTAAGGACACTGTTGTTGATAAGAATTCATCTGGACATTCTACTCGATCAACCAAAATTAGTACAATGTCGGTCATACAGAAGCGTGATTTCATTCATGAGTAGTATTCACACAGCCCCGATGACACTAACCTACCTAAAGTTATGGTTAAACAAAGTAATCTTGAGTGACTTCAATCTCAGCTCAGACATGATCATCGCAATCATTTGCAAAGACGTGTGGGGTCCTGCGAGAGCAGGTCCCCACACGGAATCGGAAGTAGCTGCGTCGCCCTCGAAATGTGATGTTGCTGCTGTTGTTGTCGCTGCTGTTGTTTCTGCTGTAGTTGCTTCTGTTGCTGTAATAAACGCAGGGAGGTGTTGTTCCGTGATGGGATGACTCCTTTGATTAAAGCCTTTGATCAAACTCACCCGATTGACGCCCTTGATCGTCGCATTTGATCAACTCCGATATTGTATACTCTCACATGTTAAGCTCTATCATAGTGAAACATAATATTATAACCTATGAACTACAACCTATCCATTGTAACGCTGTAAAAGAATATTACCTATTGGGTTTCACTCCCTCGTCGAGAAGGCCGCTTTCTTCCTTTTCTAAAGTTACATTCAAATTTCTCTGCATTCACTTTAAATCGAGGACAATGTTTTTTCATTTATTCAAAATAAGCGCACAATTACACACTGAGATGCACTTACATATTCATGCATGAAGCACAATGGGCACATTACCCTTCGGTATGTTAATAGACATGCGGATTGTGCCTTCCAAAATTGACAATCGAATGCAAATATCCTGAAAGACAAAGGATTGGATCCTAGGGGGGGAGTTATAAGGCGGCTCAGAAGCAGAGCTCAATGCCATTTCGAGAGGGAACTTGATGAGGTTGGACGCTCGACTCGTCGCTCTGCTGATCGCCATTCAACCGCGAGACAACGCAGCCTGGCGAGCACAATTGCTGTGTCGACAGTTAGGCGACTTTGCGTCGGGAGAGTTCGTGACGGGTTCCAGACATCGATATACCGTGTCTATTTTCGCGGAAAAACTCTTAAACGTGTTCGTCGTCAAATTAGCGGTATTTTTTTGCGTCTCGGTTAGACGCGAGTGTCGTTCTTGTTTTATCAGTTAACAAAATCCAAAACTCAACGCTAAACATCATTGCGGCCGATAGCGTACATTTGACTCGATAACACCGCTGCTGTTACTACGCTCACATGGAGCAGAGACGCTCTCCACAGCCCCACGCACACGGAGGCAAGAAGCCATTCAATTGCTCTGTGTGCGGGAACTCCTTTCACGGCCATCACATCTTCAGAGACACCAGAGAACACACACGGGCGAGAAGCCATTCCTGTGCTCTGCGTGTGGGAAGGCATTTGCACAGTCATCAACTCTTCAACACCATCAGAAAACACACACGGGCGAGAAGCCATTCCTGTGCCCTGTGTGTGGGAAGGCATTTGCACACTCGGTAACTCTTCAAGACCATCAGAGAACACACACGGGCGAGAAGCCATTCCTATGCCCTGTGTGTGGGAAGACATTTGCACACTCATCAAAACGGAAGAGACATCAGAAGGTCCACGATAATAGGAAGCTGAAATCAAAAGCTGAAATTCAAGGTGCTGCAATGAGTCCTGAAGATAATTCCACCTTCGATCCCATGCAGTTGGATCCCGAGAGATGGCTGGATGTAATGGAGTGGCTCGAGGATCAAACCGAGAGCTAGCGGTGACTGAAATATAATGTTGCATGCGGTTATACCTATTTAGCTGTCTTGAGTACTTTTGTGTGTAATTCTGACCCTTTGGTTTTGCAGTTCGTTTGAGAGTTTATTGACGTGCAGGTAGTGATTATTTGGTGAAGTGGTGTGATGAGCAGTGGTTGTGAGATGGTTCAATTCCAGACAATATTGTTGTGTTTAAGTCTTCCTGTTGAGCTAAAGTTTGAATGCATCTGTAGTTAGATCTTTACTAAACATTTTTTTTACGTTTTTTTTCTCAAGTATAAAGCTTTTTTTGGTTGGTAATAATCGACTTTAGGATGTACATTGATGACGCGTTCGTTGGACTTCAACATAGACGAACAGTGAACAAACGTGGTGAACTAATAAGGAAATCATGGGGAATTATACTTTAACGCTTTGGTATTCCTGGAACGGATATGGTTTGCATTGTACTGTAACTGTTTGAACATATGACATAATAAATATTCCATTCGAGTTTTGACGTAAAAGTGATTGCAGATGAATAAAAACGTATTTTTACAAATGTGTGTCCGTTTATTTATTTTATGTTTATAGCAAAAACGTGTTTTAAGCGAGTTTTAGGTGGAGGATCTTCGTCACACAAATCTGCCTTTAACCGGCAGCATCTTGGCTGTCTCTCCATTAACATGTGTCCCTGGAGGGGAAAGGTCCCCATCATAAATGTATTCGCAACGTTACGGCCCCTAATCATCAAGTATGACATGTGAACTGTAACACTATCAACGATAACAAAAATAGTTAAAATACTATAATCTATTAACTGGTTTCATCATTTATAACACCAAAAACAGAGGTACGGTATTATTAGTTTTGAACAAAATAAACGGAGGTTCGTGATTATAATCGCATAATAATAATTATAATCGCACTGTGATAATGTTAGAATCACACTGTGCCCATATGCATGTTAAGTGATTGCGAACCGGGGGTAGGATTTGCAAGATTTGTATCTCATTACAATTATTAAAATACCACTGTAGTCGTATTAGAATCAAACTGTCCACTGTTTGATGAATGTCATGTTAATTGAATCGAATAGCTATATATGGTGTGTATAACAATCACATATTATAACATAATTACATTTCATATGATTTGAAAAACATACGTTCATTTAAAAAAAAAACTGAGAATTTCTTGGACCTTGTGGGGAGATGGAGCACAGTAGATCGGATCGTCTCCGCTGCTGTCGACGGGGCCAAGCAGCGAATGTTTAACTCCAGTCACAGCGCCTTACCCAAACTACATCTCCCCAACAAGGCAGCCTTCCCTCTGCTGTGTATTTTAGCCGTATATTTGAGGACGCTATTGAAGATAACAATTCGTCAAGAAAAGGCATGATTACAATTCCTTCATAAAGGAGTATGAGTTCATTCATGAGTGGTAATCGCTAAGCCCAGATGGCACTAACCTGCACTCAGTTATATTGAAACAAAGTAAACATTAGTCGCTCAAATATCAGCTCATTCATGGTCGTTACAATTATTTCCAAATGCGTGTGGGGTCCCACGAGGACAGAGCACGGCCAAAAACTCTCACGTTATAAACTCCCACTGTAAGCTCTAACATTATAAACTCTAACAATATAACTGTTATAGCTATACATTGTAACGCTATAACAATAACACTGCAAACTACTTTTCTAGTAAAATCTAATGTTGTGAACTCTAACAATCAAACCTATGAGCTCTACATTATAACGCTAAACAATAACATTATAAGCTAGTGTTATAGATTGGAACACCATACATTGAAGTGTGATATTGGAATCGCATTCGAATTATTAGAATTACTCCGTGGTCCTCTTCGAATCACACTATGCTCGTAAGTACGTTACGTGTCTGTATGTAACATGGCTGTATGTAATATATATGTCTGTTTGTAATATGGACGTGCGAACCTGTGAAACGGAAGGTGCAGGATCAGGATCTGATAAAATTTTTGTCGTACCAGAATTACACTGTGCTCAAATCTACGTTATATGTAAGTACGCATCAGAAGACCAAAATGCGGCCTGCGAGGTGCCAGGTTAAGAATCGCATAAAATTATTAGAATCACAAAATCATCGTATTTGAATCAAGTTGCCCACTGATTGATGAACGTTCCATCTCAACGGCATCGAATAGCAATATACAAGTATGGAAATATATAAATAATCGAACAAAGTTCGTGAGATTGAATCGTTACAATTGTAATGACTCCAGACTCAGACTGGAGAGGGTTATTTTGTTGATCTTTTAACACTGCTGACGACCCCGGAATCTCGATATAGCAACGAAAACGACGAGACAGAAAAATGCCACGACCCGATATTCCACCAAAACAGCCCTGAACGTCGTTCCTCCTCCTCTCTTATTCGTGGTGAGATGTTATTTTATATCGTTATAATATATCGCTCATAGTTTACAATAACACTAGTTTGTATTGTTGTCCCGGCTTCCCTTCTTGAACTCTCTCTATCCTGTTGTCACCGCTTGTCCCTTAGTAGATGCACTGTCTTTACATCAACAACAGTTTTTAGAAGCCACGTGCGTCAGGGCAGCAGCTGTAGCAAAATTTCCCAAACCTAGCACTCAACTGTACGGGGTAAGCGGTGTGACCACACTCACCCGTCAACAACAAGAAAACAACACAATAACCACAACAACAATCCTAACACGCTTCCACGTTGTTCAACTGGACCCTTCAATTGTCCGTGTGTTGGGCTTGGATCCTACGAGCGCAACCTTGCGCATTTTGACCTGGTTCTCGACGCCGGTCCCACGCCCATGGTGGAATCTTGTTCCTTTCGGGGCGTCAAGGGCTCGCACCACAGCCTTGAAGGGTTAGGCAGGTCCCTGGCTTCTTTTGAGAAACATGACTGGGCTCCAGGCACCGATTCCTCGCACGTGGGGGATCCTTGAGGCACCCCGGGCCTCAGGCGCTCGGAAACTGTGAGCGGCACAACACATTTCGTTTGGAGTACGGTTTCCGTTGCCGAGAGCCCCACCGCGTCGGACACACCAGACTTGGGCTGTACAGGACATGGGGATGAGCTGTCTGGGTGGGGACGGACATAACTACATGCGTACACACTGCGGCCATTTCACCTCTATGACTTCTACCTGTCGCCGCCGTGGGCGGAGCAACTTGGGGGACGTACCCGGAGTCACCTTTGGGCAACACAACCTGTCTACGACCGCCCATGGAAGCACGTGTTCCCGCCGCCCCGTGTTCTTTTCATTAGCGGCTTGCTAATCGTTTCACAACGTTCTGGTCCCGAAACCCGAAGTATACGGGGGATCACCTGTACTCTATAACATGTAAACTGATAACACTATGAACAATAACACTAAACATTCAACGACTTTAATTATTTTTTTAATAATAGATTCCACCATAAACGGAGTTACGGTATGAGAATGTCATTAGAAGCATTTTAATCGCTCATATGTTTGTAAAGTGTACGTTCAATCGAATCGGGGGACGGATATGCGAACTATGGGGGTTTGCAGGGTTAGAATCGAATTAAAATTATTCTAGTAACAATATGTTCGTATGCGCATTTTACTGTGCTTGAATATATGTTATGTGCAAATGCGAATAGTTAGTCATAAATGCTAGGCAGGGTTTAAAATGTGCATGTTTAATCCAGTGTTAACGTTAATCCAGTGTTAGCATTATATTTAAGGACAATATTGTTAATATCAATTCGTCTGGACATGGCACGTGCCTTGTTCGTCTCGATCAACCAACATTAGTACAATGTCGGTCATAAAGGTGTGCGAGTTCATTCATAAGCAGTATTCGCTGATCCCCGATGACACAGACCTACACACAAAGTACTCTTTATTAAATTAATTATCAGCTCAGACATCATCATCTCAATCATTTCCAAAGACGTGTGGGGTCCCGCGAGAGCAGGGCCTGGCAACATATATCTGAGCAGCGGAAGCAGCAGAATCAGAAGTAGCTGCGTCGCCCTCGAAATGTCATGTTGCTGCTGCTGCTGTATTTGCTTCTGCGTCGATCAAGATTGACGCTCTTGATCAACTCTGACGTTGTAGACTCTCACATGTTAAACTCTAACATAGTGAAATATAATATTATAACCTATGAACTACAACCTAGCCATTGTTACGCTTTAAAATACGATTAACTGTTATAGTGCAGAACCACATAATTGGAGGTATGGGATTATAATCGCACACTAATCATTAGAATCGCACTGAGCTAATTAGAATCACACTGTGGTGGTACGTATGGTAAGTTAATATGCCAACCGGGGGTAGGATATGCAGGATTAGAATCGAATTACAATTATTCGAATCCCACTCGTATTAGAATCACACTTTCCACTGTTGGATGAATGTGTCGTATCAATGGAATCGAATAGCCATATAAGTATATACAGTATACACAAATAAAGAGTATAACAATCACACATTGTAACATAGATACAACACACATTATTTAAAAAAACGTATTTACAAATATATATTCCACTTTTTTAAAACTCAGAATGTCGTTGTCCACGTGGGGAGATGGAGCGCAGTGGATCGTATCGTCTAAGCTGCTTTTCGGAATTCGTGTGATAACCCAGTCACATCGCCTAACTCCAGTTGCAGCACCTTACCCAAACTACATCTCCCCAACAAGGCAGCCTTACCGATGCTGTGTATTGTGTTTATGGGATAACAGAGGTGTGTATTTTCCATACGCCTTGCCCAAAACGACTGATTGTCCGCTTAACAGCCTAGCCTGTAAACCACCATTGGTGATAGTGTTGTTTGAGAGCAGCTATTAAAGTCGCTGCGGAAAGCGAGGTGGCGGCTGGCCAAACCATGACTCGCTGTTTGTCTCCGGAGTGATGACGGATACAAACCAGACCAAGCGGAGACCATGTACCAGATCGGATTTTGGTTACTGATGTTAGAGTGATTGTATTGCAAGTGTGGTCACGACGCGTCTGTATGTGCTCACTCCCGAAGCTCGGCGATTTTTGGCAACGCCACGGGGCTGCATTCACTTTAAATCGAGGACAATGGAGGGCATGGGGAACGTGTTTTTCCATTTATTCAAAATAAGCGCACAATTACACACTGAGATGCACTTACATATTCATGCATGAAGCACAATGGGCACATTACCCATCAGTATGTTAATATATATGCGGATTGTGCCTTCCAAAATTAACAATCGAATGCAAATATCCTGAAAGACAAAGGATTGGATCCTAGGGGGGGAGTTATAAGGCGGCTCAGAAGCAGAGCTCAATGCCATTTCGAACGGGAACTTGATGAGGTTGGACGCTCGACTCGTCGCTCTGCTGATCGCCCTTCTACCGCGAGACAACGCAGCCTGGCGAGCACAATTGCTGCGTCGACAGTTAGGCGACTTTGCGTCGGTAGAGTTCGTGGCGACATCTTCAGACGGGTTCCAGACATCGATAGACCGTGAATCTCCAAGTAAGTGTCTATTTTCGCGGATAAACTCTTAAACGTTTTCGTCGTCAAATTAGCGGGATTTTTTTGCGTCTCGGTTAGAGTGTCGTTCTTGTTTTAGCAGTTAACAAAATCTGAAACTCAACGCTAAACATCCTTGCGGCCGATAGCGTACTTTTGACTCAATAACACCACTACTGTTACTACGCTCACATGGAGCAGAGACGCTCTCCACAGCCCCACGCACACGGGGGCAAGGAACAATTCAATTGCTCTGTGTGTGGGAAGGCATTTTCATGGTCATCAAGTCTTAAGAGACACCAGAGAACACACACGGGTGAGCAGCCATTCCTGTGCTCTGTGTGTGGGAAAACATTTGCACACTCATCACATCTTCAGAGTCATCAGAGAACACACACGGGCGAGAAGCCATTCCTGTGCCCTGTGTGTGGGAAGACATTTGCACAGGCATCACATCTTCAGAGTCATCAGAGAACACACACGGGCGAGAAGCCATTCCTGTGCCCTGTGTGCGGGAAGACATTTGCACAATCGACAACTCTTCAAACTCATCAGAGAACGCACACGGGCGAGAAGCCATTCCTGTGCCCTGTGTGTGGGAAGGCATTTGCACGGTCATCAACTCTTCAAACTCATCAGAGAATGCACACGGGCGAGAAGCCATTCCTGTGCCCTGTGTGTGGGATGACATTTGCAAAGTCATCAAATCTTCATAGTCATCAGAGAACACACACGGGCGAGAAGCCATTCCTGTGCCCTGTGTGTGGGAAGACATTTGCAAAGTCATCAAATCTTCATAGTCATCAGAGAACACACACGGGCGAGAAGCCATTCCTGTGCCCTGTGTGTGGGAAGGCATTTGCAGACTCATCAACTCTTCATAGTCATCAGAGAACACACACGGGCGAGAAGCCATTCCTGTGCCCTGTGTGTGGGAAGGCATTTGCAGACTCATCAACTCTTAATAGTCATCAGAGAACACACACGGGCGAGAAGCCATTCCTGTGCCCTGTGTGTGGGAAGACATTTGCAAAGTCATCAAATCTTCATAGTCATCAGAGAACACACACGGGCGAGAAGCCATTCCTGTGCCCTGTGTGTGGGAAGGCATTTGCAGACTCATCAACTCTTCATAGTCATCAGAGAACACACACGGGCGAGAAGCCATTCCTGTGCTCTGTGTGTGGGAAGAAATTTGCACACTCATCAACCAGGAACGGGCATCAAAAGGTCCACAATGATAGGAAACTGAAATCAAAAGCTGAAATTCAAGGTGCTGCAATGATTCCTGAAGAAGTTTCCACCTTCGATCCCATGCAGTTGGATCCCGAGAGATGGCTGGATGTAATGGAGTGGCTCGAGAGTCAACCAGAGAGCTCGGGGTGACTGAAAAAATATTACGTCATATTAAGCCGTATCGAGTACTTTTGTGTGTAATTTTGACCATTTTAGTTTTACAGTTTTTGTGAGAGTTTAATGACGTGCCCAGTGGTGGTTTGTAATGTTATCGGATGACTTGCCGAAGTGGTGTGATGAGGACTGGTTGTGAGAGGGTTAAATTGTAGTCGTTAAGTGTTCCTGTTGAGCTAAAGTTGGAATGCGTCTGTAGGTACATCTTTACTCAACATTTTAAAGATTTTTTGTCAAGTGTATGGCTTTTTTTGATTGGTATTAATCGATTTTAGATAGCTGATTTCAGGATTACATTGATGACGCGTTCGTTGGATATATGGCCTTGACTTCAACATAGACGCACAGTGAACACATGTGGTGAACTAATAAGGAAATCATGGGGAATGATACTTTAACGCTTTGGTATTCCTGGAACGGAAATGGTTTGCATTGTACTGGAAATGTGTGAACATAGGACGTAATAAACATTCCCTTCGAGTTTTGACGTAAAAATGATTGCAGATGAATAAAAACGTATTTTTAACAAATGTTTGTACGGTCTTTATTTTATAATGTTCCTAGCAATAACATGTTAAGATAATTTCAGGTGGAGGATCTCCGTCACACAAGTGTGCCCTTAACCGGCAGCATCTTGGCTGTCTACCCGATTAACACGTGTTCCTTGAGGGGAAAGATCCCCGTAGTTAATCGTTCATCAACGTACCAGTCCCTAATCCCGAAGTATGTCGGGGATAAACTGTATTCTATAACATGTAAACTGTAATACTATAAAAGATAACACTAAACATTAAACGATTGTAAACTAATGTTCTAATTTATAACCATATAAACGGAGGTAAGGTATTATAATATCATTAGAATCACAGTGTGGTCGTATAAGAATCACGCACAAACCCATTATGAACTCATGAGATTATGAATCGTTACAATTATTATAACAATCACAAATTGTGACAAAGCGAATTTCCCACAAGCAAAACACCACGCTCACGTGACGAATTCTTAAACAAACTGCAACACTCAAGTGACAGAACTCAACAAAAAAAACGCCGCAATAAAAAGAACAACATCAATGGACAAATCCTAAAAACAGACAACACACGCACGTTTGTAGCTGTTAGAAGAAAACAACACCTAGCACCTTCAACTATACACATTATACATCCAACTCGTAAATGGGGCGGTATCTGACAGCCTTCTCTGCTGTCGACGGGGCCAAGCAGCGAGTGTTTAACTCCATTGTTTCAGAATCCGTGTAATCACCCGGCCACAGCGCCTTACCCAAACTACATCTCCCCAACAAAACAGCCTTCCCTATGCTGTGTATATTAGCAGTTTATTTTCGGACGCACTTGAAGATAACAATTCGTCTAGAAAAGGCAGGCGACTTGTTCTACCAACATGATTTCAATTTATATCCGAAAGAAGTATGAGTTCATTCATGAGTAGTATTCACTAAGCACCGATGGCACTAACCTACATACAGTTATGATTAAACAAAGTAAACATTAGTCGCTCATCCCAGCTCAGACATGATCATAGCAATTATTTCCAAATCCGTGTCGGGTCCCACGAGAACAGGGCACGTCCACAAACTCTCAAATTGTAAACTCACATTGCATACTCTAACATTATAAACTCTATCAATATAACCTTTAAACTATGAGCTATACATTGCGACGCTTTAAAATAACACTACAAACTAGTGTTATAGTAAACTATAATGTTGTGAACTCTAACAATATAAGCTATGAGCGATACATTATAACGCTATAAAATAACATCATAAGCTAGTGTTACAGAATAGAACACCGTACATTGAAGTGTGATATTCGAATCTCATTCGAATTCTTAGCTTCACACCGTGATCCTATAGGAATCACACTATGCTCGTGAGTATGTAACATGTCTGTATGTAACATGTATGCATGTAAAATGTATGTATGTAATATGGACGTGCCAACCAAGGGTGGAATATGTGAAATGGAAGGTTCAGGATCAAGATGGGATTAAAATTATTCGAATAACACTTTGGTAGTATTAGGATCAAGCTGTCCACTGCTGGATGAATGTTCCATCTCAATGGCATCAAATAGCAATATTCAGTATGAGTATGTAAAATAATCGCACAAACCAATATTAGCCCGTGAAATAATGAATCGTTACAATTGTAATGACTCCGGACTCAGACTGCAGAGGGTTATTTTATTTAGCCTTTAACGCGGTTTCAGACCCCGGGCGTCACGATATAGCAACGACGACGACGAGACAGCAACCAGCCAACACAGCCCCAAACCTCGTTCCTCCCCCTCTCTCATTCTCGGCGTGAACCTCCGTCCACACTTGGTCCCGCCTTCCCTTCTCGAACTCTCTCTATCTTGTTGTCACCACTTGTCCCTTAGTTGACGCACTGTCTTTACATCACCCACCTCTATGACCTCTACCTGACCCCGCCATGGGCGGAGCAACTTGGGGGGTTTTCCCGGTGGCACCTGTGGGCAATACAACCATGCCCTGTCCCCCACTGCCCATGGAAGCACGTGTTCCCGCCGCCCCGAGTTCTTTTCATTAGCGTATTGCGCTCTGGTGGGGAAAGGTCCTCGTTATGAATCGTTTCGCAACGTTCAGGTCCAGAATACCGAAGTATACCGGGAATCACCTGTACTTAAAAACACGTAAACTGATAACACTATAAACAATAACACTGAACATTAAACGTCTATAAACTATCAACTGGTTTTATAATTCATAGCACCATAAACGGAGGTACGGTATTTAAATCTAATTAGAAGTATTAAAATCGCACTCTACACATATGTATGTAAATTATCTGTTCAATCAAACCGGGGGTCGGATATGTGAACTGTGGGGGTACAGGGCAAGAATCGCATTCAAATTTTAGAATAACAATATGGTCGTATTAGCAAATTACTGTGCTTTAATGTAGGTTATGTGCAAATGCAAATTGTTAGTCGTAAATGCGAGGGAGGGGTTAAGAGGTGCACGTTTAATCCAGTTATAACATTTACTTTAGCATACTATTTAAGGACACTATTGTTGATAAGAATTCGTTTGGACGTGTCACGGGCCTTGTTCTACTCGATCAACAAAAATTAGTACAATGTCGGTCATAAGGGAGTGCGTTTTCATACATACGAGCAGAGTTCGCTTGCACGTTCACTCTACATACATATGCGCAGTGTGATTCCAAGACGATCACATTGCGATTCTAATACTTCTAATTATATTCTAATATCGTATTAGAATATCCTCTAATATTGTATTAGAATATCTCTATTCTTTGGTTCTTTCGGTAAAGTCACGTAGGTAGAAATAAAACAAAATAAATAACGACGTTTCGGAAGGCTGTCATATACCGCCCCATTTACGAGTTGGCTGTATGATGTGTATAGTTAAAGGTGCTAGGTGTTGTCTTCTTCTAACAGCTATTAACGTGCGTGTGTTGTCTGTTTTTAGAATTTGTTCATTGATGTGGTTCTTTTTATTGCGGCGTTTTTTTGTTGAGTTCTGTCACTTGAGTGTTGCAGTTTGTTTAAGAATTCGTCACGTGAGCGTGGTGTTTTGCTTGTTGGAATTTCGCTTTGTTACAATTTGTGATTGTTATAATAATTGTAACGATTCATAATCTCATGAGTTTATAATGGGTTTGTGCGTGTATTAATATAAATATATTTCGTCTTTTGTTATTTGATGACATCTAGCAGTGAAAATCGTGATTGTATATGACCATGTTGTAATTGTAATAATTTTTATCCGATCCTTGCACGTACACTATACATACATATTAGCGATTCGTATACGACCACACTGTGATTCTAATGATATTATAATACCTTACCTCAGTTTAAATGGTTATAAATTAAAACACTAGTTTATAATCGTTTAATGTTCAGTGTTATCGTTTATAGTATTACAGTTTACATGTTGTAGAGTACAGTTTATCCCCGACATACTTCGGGATTAGGGACTGGTACGTTGATGAACGATTAACTACGGGGACCTTTCACCTCAAGGAACACGTGTTAATCGTGTAGACAGCCAAGATGCTGCCGGTTAAGGGCACACTTGTGTGACGGAGATCCTCCATCTGAAATTATCTTAACATGTTTTTTCTAGGAACATTATAAAATAAAGACCGGACAAACATTTGTTAAAAATACGTTTTTATTCATCTGCAATCATTTTTACGTCAAAACTCGAAGGGAATATTTATTATGTCCTATGTTCACACATTTCCAGTACAATGCAAACCATTACCAAAGCGTTAAAGTGTCATTCCCCATGATTTCCTTATTAGTTCACCACATTTGTTCACTGTGCGTCTATGTTGTAGTCAAGGCCATATATCCAACGAACTTGTCATTAATGTACATCCTGAAATCGGCTATCTAAAGTCGATTAATACCAATAAAAACAGCTATATGCTCGAAAAAAAAACCGTTTAAAATGTTGAGTAAAGATGTACCTACAGACGCATTCCAACTTTAGCTCAACAGGAACACTTAACGACTACAATTTAACCCTCTCACAACCAGTCCTCATCACACCACTTCGGCAAGTCATCCGATAACATTACAAACCACCACTGGGCACGTCATTAAACTCTCACAAAAACTGTAAAACTAAAATGGTCAAAATTACACACAAAAGTACTCGATACGGCTTAATATGACATAATATTTTTTCAGTCACCCCGAGCTCTCTGGTTGACTCTCGAGCCACTCCATTACATCCAGCCATCTCTCGGGATCCAACTGCATGGGATCGAAGGTGGAAACTTCTTCAGGAATCATTGCAGCACCTTGAATTTCAGCTTTTGATTTCAGTTTCCTATCATTGTGGACCTTTTGATGCCCGTTCCTGGTTGATGAGTGTGCAAATTTCTTCCCACACACAGAGCACAGGAATGGCTTCTCGCCCGTGTGTGTTCTCTGATGACTATGAAGAGTTGATGAGTCTGCAAATGCCTTCCCACACACAGGGCACAGGAATGGCTTCTCGCCCGTGTGTGTTCTCTGATGACTATGAAGATTTGATGACTTTGCAAATGTCTTCCCACACACAGGGCACAGGAATGGCTTCTCGCCCGTGTGTGTTCTCTGATGACTATTAAGAGTTGATGAGTCTGCAAATGCCTTCCCACACACAGGGCACAGGAATGGCTTCTCGCCCGTGTGTGTTCTCTGATGACTATGAAGAGTTGATGAGTCTGCAAATGCCTTCCCACACACAGGGCACAGGAATGGCTTCTCGCCCGTGTGTGTTCTCTGATGACTATGAAGATTTGATGACTTTGCAAATGTCTTCCCACACACAGGGCACAGGAATGGCTTCTCGCCCGTGTGTGTTCTCTGATGACTATGAAGATTTGATGACTTTGCAAATGTCATCCCACACACAGGGCACAGGAATGGCTTCTCGCCCGTGTGCATTCTCTGATGAGTTTGAAGAGTTGATGACCGTGCAAATGCCTTCCCACACACAGGGCACAGGAATGGCTTCTCGCCCGTGTGCGTTCTCTGATGAGTTTGAAGAGTTGTCGATTGTGCAAATGTCTTCCCGCACACAGGGCACAGGAATGGCTTCTCGCCCGTGTGTGTTCTCTGATGACTCTGAAGATGTGATGCCTGTGCAAATGTCTTCCCACACACAGGGCACAGGAATGGCTTCTCGCCCGTGTGTGTTCTCTGATGACTCTGAAGATGTGATGAGTGTGCAAATGTTTTCCCACACACAGAGCACAGGAATGGCTGCTCACCCGTGTGTGTTCTCTGGTGTCTCTTAAGACTTGATGACCATGAAAATGCCTTCCCACACACAGAGCAATTGAATTGTTCCTTGCCCCCGTGTGCGTGGGGCTGTGGAGAGCGTCTCTGCTCCATGTGAGCGTAGTAACAGTAGTGGTGTTATTGAGTCAAAAGTACGCTATCGGCCGCAAGGATGTTTAGCGTTGAGTTTCAGATTTTGTTAACTGCTAAAACAAGAACGACACTCTAACCGAGACGCAAAAAAATCCCGCTAATTTGACGACGAAAACGTTTAAGAGTTTATCCCCGAAAATAGACACTTACTTGGAGATTCACGGTATATCGATGTCTGGAACCCGTCTGAAGATGTCGCCACGAACTCTCCCGACGCAAAGTCGCCTAACTGTCGACACAGCAATTGTGCTCGCCAGGCTGCGTTGTCTCGCGGTTGAAGGGCGAACAGCAGAGCGACGAGTCGAGCGTCCAACCTCATCAAGTTCCCTCTCGAAATGGCATTGAGCTCTGCTTCTGAGCCGCCTTATAACTCCCCCCCTCGGATCCAATCCTTTGTCTTTCAGGATTTTTGCATTCGATTGTTAATTTTGGAAGGTACAATCCGCATATCTATTAACATACCGAAGAGTAATGTGTCCATTGTACTTCATGCATGAATATGTAAGTGCATCTCAGTGTGTAATTGTGCGCTTATTTTGAATAAATGGAAAAACGTTGTCCTCGATTTAAAGTGAATGCAGAGAAATTAGCATGTAACTTTAGAAAAGGAAGAGAGCGGCCTTCTCGACGAGGGAGTGAAACCCAATAGGTAATATTATTTTACAGCGTTACAATGGATAGGTTGTAGTTCATAGGTTATACTATTATGTTTCACTATGATAGAGCTTAACATGTGAGAGTATACAATATCAGAGTTGATCAAATGCGAGCAGGCTACCTTGAGAGCGATCGCGAATGGGTTGCGTGTCTAGAAGAAGCCTCGCTCTTTCAGATGCCGTACCAGCTTCGTCAACTCTTCGCTACGATTCTGCTGTATTCCATGCCAGCAGATACGAAGGATCTCTGGGATAAATTCTACGACGAATTGGCCCGCGATTACGAGTACCAGTACCGCGAGCTGACCAACAAAGAACAAATGGTAAAGTTCAAGACCCTTCACAGCCTCCACGAGTTCCTCACGGCAGGTGGGATGGCTCTGTCGGACTTTGACGACCTCCCGCAGCTTTCCGAGTACCCACACTTGGTCTTGGACTCGCTGCTTGCGAAGATCCATATCCGCCGCGAATTGGAAGGATATGATAGAAACGAGCTACAAGACATCGTAGAAGATGCTGACAGACTCAACACGAACCAGACAGAAATCTACGACGAAATTGTTGGCTCAGTCGAAGACAGTCAACCCGATCAAAAGCTGTTCTTCATCGATGGTCCGGGCGGCACGGGGAAGTCCACGCTGCTCAACCATGTGCTGGCGAAGATACGTCTTCAAGGCAAGATTGCGATTACTGTTGCTTCCAGCGGCATTGCCTCGCTGCTGCTTCCAGGCGGCCGTACCGCACATTCCACGTTCAAGATCCCGTTGAAACCGACGAACATATCCACATGCTTCATTCGAAAACAGTCCAAGCTCAAAGCATTTATCAAGGAGGCAAGTCTTATCGTTTGGGATGAAGCCCCAATGACGCACCGGTTTGCGTTTGAAGCGGTGGATCGCACGCTTCGTGATATTTTGGACAATCTGTATGAACCGTTTGGAGGCAAAGTGGTTCTCCTGTCCGGTGACTTTCGACAGATTCTTCCAGTTGTCAAGAAAGGAACACCAGCTGATACTGTGGATGCGTGTTTCAAGTCGTCCGACCTGTGGTCCCACTTCAAGCAAGTTCATCTGACTGTGAAGATGAGAGTCCAGTGTGCAGAGAACAAAGAATCAGCCGCAGAACTTGCTGCCTTTTCAGATTTTCTTTTGAAAGTCGGAGAGGGTAGGCATGAAGTTGATCCAGACCTCGGTCCGGATTGCATCAAGATTCCGCGTGCCATGGTGATCGACAATCCTCAATACGACCCAGACATCGACGGAGATGAGGACGGCAATCATCTGCCCGTTCCACTCGGGTTGAAGAGGATTGTCGATGCCATGTACAGTGCAAATGAATTGAATTACCCTACGGTGGCAACGAACGACTACTTCGCTCGCCGCACTATTCTGACACCGACCAACGCCGCTGTGCAGCGAGTGAATGAGGGTGTCGTGGATCGCCTCAGAGAAACTCCACAAGTGTACCTGTCTACAGATTCGGTTGAGGACGACGAGAGAGCAGGGTCAGCATTCTTTGAGACAGAGGTCCTCAACTCGGTGAACATCAACGGGGTTCCGCCACACAAGTTGATCCTCAAGAAAGGCATCCCAGTGATGATGATGCGCAACTTGAACCCGGACGCTGGCCTGTGCAACGGAACACGGCTGCGCATCGTGGAAATGAAGCCACACGCGACTATCATGACAGGAACCCATAACGGTGAGGAGGTGTTGATCCCTCGGATCATCTTCATCAGCGACGACGACACGAAGGACTTCCCATTTCGACTTCGGCGCAAGCAGTTCCCATTGTCCCAGCCTTCGCGATGACCATCAACAAGGCGCAAGGGCAAACTGTTCACAACCTGGGATTATATCTACCAACGCCATGCTTCTCGCACGGCCAACTGTACGTGGCACTATCGCGAGTCACGGCAAGATCCAACATCAAGGCGCTTATTGAGGGACCTGACGACGAGGAGGAAGACGGAGTGTACACGAAGAATATCATGAATCGCCAGATATTTGAATAAGTTGCATTCTATATTTGAATAAGTTGCATTATTGAATAATGTCGATTGAGCGTCTCATAAAAATACCACGCTCACGTGACGAATTCTTAAACAAACTGCAACACTCAAGTGACAGAACTCAACAAAAATACGCCGCAATAAAAATAACAACATCAATGGACAAATCGTAAAAACAGACAACACACGGACGTTAATAGCTGTTAGAAGAAGACAACACCTAGCACCTTCAACTAGACACATTATACAGCCAACTCGTAAATGGGGCGGTATATGACAGCCTTCGCTGATGTCGACGGGGCCAAGCAGCGAGTGTTTAACTCCATTGTTTCAGAATCAGTGTCATCACCCGGTCACAGCGACTTAGCCAAACTACATCTCCCCAACAAGACAGCCTTCCCTATGCTGTGTATTTTAGCAGTATATTTATGGACGCACTTGAAGATAACAATTCGTCTAGAAAAGGCAGGCGACTTGTTCTACCAACACGATTTCCAATTTATATCCGAAAGAAGTATGAGTTCATTCATGAGTAGTATTCACTAAGCCCCGATAGCACTAACCTACACACAGTTATGATTAAACAAAGTAAACATTAGTCGCCCATCTCAGCTCAGACATGATCATAGCAATTATTTCCAAATCCGTGTCGGGTTACACGAGAACAGGGCACGTCCACAAACTCTCAAATTGTAAACTCACATTGTATACTCTAACATTATAAACTCTAACAATATAACCTTTAAACTATGAGCTGTAACGCTTAAAAATAACACTACAAACTAGTGTTATAGTAAACTATAATGTTGTGAACTCTAACAATATAAGCTAACAGCGATACATTATAACGCTATAAAATAACATCATAAACAAGTGTGATATTCGAATCTCATTCGAATACTTTGCTTCACACCGTGGTCCTCTAAGAATCACACTATGCTCGTGAGTATGTAACATGTCTGTATGTAATATGTATGCATGAGATATGTCTCTATGTAGTATGTATGCATGTAACATGTATGTATGTAATATGGACGTGCGAACCAAGGGTGGGATATGTGAAGCGGAAGGTGCAGGATCAGGATGGGATTAAAATTATTTGAATAACACTTTGGAGGTATTAGGATCAAGCTGTCTACTATTGGATGAATGTTCCATCTCAATGGCATCAAATAGCAATATTCAGTATGAATATGTAAAATAATCGCACAAACCCAATATTAGCCCATGAAATAATGAAGCGTTATAATTGTAATGACTCCGTAGTCAGACTGCAGAGGGTTCTTTTATTTAGCCTTTAACGCGGTTTCAGACCCCAGGCGTCACGATATAGCAACGACGACGACGAGACAGCAACCAGCCAACACAGCCCCAAACCTCGTTCCTCCCCCTCTCTCATTCTCGGCGTGAACCTCTGCCCACACTTGGTCTCGCCTTCCCTTATCGAACTCTCTCTATCTTGTTGTCACCACTTGTCCCTTAGTTGATGCACTGTCTTTACATCACCCACCTCTATGACCTCTACCTGACCCCGCCATGGGCGGAGCAACTTGGGGGACATACAGATGTGTATGTAAATTATCTGTTCAATCGGGGGTCGGATATGTGAACCGTGGGGTGGGGGGGTACAGGGCAAGACTTGCATTCAAATTTCAGAATAACAATATGGTCGTATTAGCATTTTAATGGGCTTTAATGTATGTTACGTGCAAATGCAAATCGTTAGTCGTAAATGCGAGGGAGGGGTTAAGAGATGCACGTTTAATCCAGTGTTAACATTTATTTTAGCATCATATTTAATGACACTGTTGTTGATAAGAATTCGTCTGGACATGTCATGTGACTTGTTCTACTCGATCAACCAAAATTAGTACAATGTCGGTCATACAGGAGTGTGATTTCATTCATGAGTAGCATTCACACAGCCCCGATGACACTAACCTACCTAAAGTTATGGTTAAACAAAGTCATCTTGAGTGACTTAATTCTCAGCTCAGACATGATCATCGCAATCATTTCCAAAGACGTGTGGGATCCTGCGAGAGCAGGTCCTGACTACAAACAGCTGGGCAGCAGAATCGGAAGTAGCTGCGTCGCCCTCGAAATGTGATGTTGCTGCTGTTGTTGCTTCTGTTGCTGTGATATACGCAGGGAAGTGGTGTTCCGTGATGGGATGACGCCTTTGATTAAAGCCTCTGATCAAACTCACCCGATTGACGCCCTTAATCGTCGCATTTGATCAACTCTGATATTGTAGACTCTCACATGTTAAGCTCTAACATAGTGAAGCATAATATTATAACCTATGAACTACAACCTATCCATTGTAACGCTGTAAAAGAATATTACTCATTGGGTTTCACTCCCTCGTCGAGAAGGCCACTCTCTTCCTTTTCTAAAGTTACATGCTAATTTCTCAAGTGAACATCACTTGCCCCGACCACTTCTTTATGACCCGAGGTTTACAGATTTAGAATCGCATCAAAATTATTAAAATCGCACCATAGTCGTATTAGAATCAAGCTGCCCACTGCTGGTAGAATGTTCCATCGCAATGGCACCGAATAGCAATATACAGCATTGATATTGGGCGTGGAGCCTACAAGCGCAACCTTGCGCATTTTGACCTGGTTCTCGACGCCCGTCCCGCGCCCATGGTAGAATCTTGTGCATGTCGGGGCATCAAGGGTTCGCACCACAGCCTTGAAGGATTAGGCAGGTCCCTGGCTTCTTTTGAAGAATTTGACCAGGCTCCAGGCACCGGTTCCTCGCACGTGGCGGATCCTTGAGGCACCCCAGGCCTCAGGGGCTCAGAAACTGTGGACGCCACAACACATTTCCTTTTGGCGTACGGTTTCCGTTGCCGAGCGCCCCACCACGTCGGACACACCAGACTTGGCCTGTACAGGACATGGGGATGAGCTGTCTGGGTGGGGACGGACATAACTACATGCGTACACACTGCGGCCATTTCACCTCTATGACTTCTACCTGTCGCCGCCGTGGGCGGAGCAACTTGGTGGACGTACCCGGTGTCACCTTTGGGCAATACAACCTGTCTACGACCGCCCATGGAAGCACGTGTTCCCGCCGCCCCGTGTTCTTTTCATTAGCGGCTTGCGCTCTGGCAGGGAAAGTTCCTCGTTAGAAATCGTTTCACAACGTACTGGTCCCGAAACCCGAAGTATACGGGGGATCACCTGTACTCTATAACATGTAAACTGATAACACTATGAACAATAACACTAAACATTCAAGACTTTAATTTTTTTTATAATAGATTCCACCATAAACGGAGTTACGGTATGACAATGTCATTAGAAGCATTTTTATCGCTCATATGTATGTAAAGTGTAGGTTCAATCGAATCGGGGGAGGGATATGCGAACTGTGGGGGTTTGCAGGGTTAGAATCGCATTAAAATTATTCTAGTAACAATATGTTCGTATGCGCATTTTACTGTGCTTGAATATATGTTATGTGCAAATGCGAATCGTTAGTCATAAATGCTAGGCAGGGTTAAAAATGTGCATGTTTAATCCAGTGTTAACGTTAATCCAGTGTTAGCATTATATTTAAGGAATATTATTAATATCAATTCGTCTGGACATGGCACGTGCCTTGTTCGTCTCGATCAACGAAAATTAGTTCAATGTCGGTCATAAAGGTGTGCGAGTTCATTCATAAGCAGTATTCGCTGATCCCCGATGACACAGACCTATACACACAAACAAAGTACTCTTTATTAAATTAATTATCAACTCAGACATCTTCATCTCAATCATTTCCAAAGACGTGTGGGGTCCCGCGAGAGCAGGGCCTGGCAACAAATATCTGAGCAGCGGAAGCAGCAGAATCAGAAGTAGCTGCGTCGCCCTCGAAATGCGATGTTGCTTCTGCGTCGATCAAGTTTGACGCTTTTGATCGTCGCATTTGATCAACTCTGACATTGTGAACTCTCACATGTTAAACTTTAACATAGTGAAATATAATATTATAACCTATGAACTACAACCTAGCCATTGTTACGCTTTAAAATACGATTAACTGTTATAGTGCAGAACCACATAATTGGAGGTATGGGATTATAATCGCATACTAATCATTAGAATCGCACTGAGCTAATTAGAATCACACTGTGGTTGTACGTATGGTAAGTTAATATGCCAACCGGGGGTAGGATATGCAGGATTACAATCGAATTACAATTATTCGAATCCCACTCGTATTAGAATCACACTTTCCACTGTTGGATGAATGTGTCGTATCAATGGAATCGAATAGCCATATAAGTATATACAGTATACACAAATAAAGAGTATAACAATCACACATTGTAACATAGATACAATAAACATTATTTAAAAAACGTATTTACAAATATATATTCCACTTTTTTAAAAGTCAGAATGTCGTCGTTCATGTGGGGAGATGGAGCGCAGTGGATCGTATTGTCTAAGCTGCTTTTCGGAATCCGTGTGATAACCCAGTCACATCGCCTAACTGCAGTGACAGCACCTTACCCAAACTACATCTCCCCAACAAGGCAGCATTACCGATGCTCTATAGTGTTTATGGGATAACAAAGGTGTGTATTTTCCTATACGTCTTGCCCAAAACGACTGATTGTCCGCTAAACAGCCTAGCCTGTAAACCACCATTGGTGATAGTATTGTGTGAGAGCAGCTATTAGAGTCGTTTTGGCAAACGAGGTGGTGGCTGGCCAAACCATGCCTCGCTGTTTGTCTCCGGAGTGATGACGGATACAAACCAGACCAAGCGGAGACCATGTACCAGATCGGATTTTGGTTACTGATGTTAGAGTGATTGTGTGGCAAGTGTGGTCACTACGCGAGTTTATCCACGAAAATAGACACTTACTTGGAGATTCACGGTATATCGATGTCTGGAACCCGTCTGAAGATGTCGCCACGAACTCTCCCGACGCAAAGTCGCCTAACTGTCGACACAGCAATTGTGCTCGCCAGGCTGCGTTGTCTCGCGGTTGAAGGGCGATCAGCAGAGCGACGAGTCGAGCGTCCAACCTCGTCAAGTTCCCTCTCGAAATGGCATTGAGCTCTGCTTCTGAGCCGCCTTATAACTCCCCCCCTAGGATCCAATCCTTTGTCTTTCAGGATATTTGCATTCGATTGGTAATTTTGGAAGGTACAATCCGCATGTCTATTAACATACCGAAGAGTAATGTGTCCATTGTGCTTCATGCATGAATATGTAAGTGCATCTCAGTTTGTAATTGTGCGCTTATTTTGAATAAATGGAAAAACTTTGTCCTCGATTTAAAGTGAATGCAGAGAAATTAGCATGTAACTTTAGAAAAGGAAGAGAGCGGCCTTCTCGACGAGGGAGTGAAACCCAATAGATAATATTCTTTTACAGCGTTACAATGCATAGGTTGTAGTTCATAGGTTATAATATAATGTTTCACTATGATAGAGCTTAACATGTGAGAGTCTACAATATCAGAGTTGATCAAATGCGACGATCAAGGGCGTCAATCGGGTGAGTTTGATCAGAGGCTTTAATCAAAGGCGTCATCTCATCACGGAACACCACCTCCCTGCGTTTATTACAGCAACAGAAGCAACTACAGCAGCAACAACAACAACAGCAGCAACATCACATTGCGAGGGCGACGCAGCTACTTCCGATTCTGCTGCCCAGCTGTTTGTAGTCGGGACCTGCTCTCGCAGGACCCCACACGTCTTTGGAAATGATTGCGATGATCATGTCTGAGCTGAGAATTAAGTCACTCAAGATGACTTTGTTTAACCATAACTTTAGGTAGGTTAGTGTCATCGGGGCTGTGTGAATACTACTCATGAATGAAATCACACTCCTGTATGACCGACATTGTACTAATTTTGGTTGATCGAGTAGAACAAGGCACGTGCCATGTCCAGACGAATTCTTATCAACAACAATGTCCTTAAATATGATGCTAAAATAAATGTTAACACTGGATTAAACGTGCACATCTTAACCCCTCCCTCGCATTTACGACTGACGATTTGCATTTGCACATAACATACATTCACGCACAGTAAAATGCTAATACGACCATATTGTTATTCTAAAATTTGAATGCGATTCTTGCCCTGTACCCCCCACAGTTCACATATCCGACCCCCGGTTCGATTGAACAGATAATTTACATACATATGTGTAGAGTGCGATTTTAATAGATTTAAATACCGTACTTCCGTTTATGGTGGCATAAATTATAAAACCAGTTGATATTTTTATTGTTGTTTAATGTTTAGTGTTATTGTTTATAGTGTTATCAGTTTACATGTTATAAAGTACAGGTGATCCCCGGTATACTTCGGGATTCGGAACCGGAAGGTTGCGAAACGATTCATAACGAGGACCTTTCCCCACCAGAGCGCAAGCCGCTAATGAAAAGAACTCGGGGCGGCGGGAACACGTGCTTCCATGGGCAGTGGGGGACAGGGCATGGTTGTATTGCCTACAGGTGCCACCGGGAAAATCCCCCAAGTTGCTCTGCCCATGGCGGGGACAGGTAGAGGTCATAGAGGTGGGTGATGTAAAGACAGTGCATCAACTCAGGGACAAGTGGTGACAACAAGATAGAGAGAGTTCGAGAAGGGAAGGCGAGACCAAGTGTGGACGGAGGTTGACGCCGAGAATGAGAGAGTGGGAGGAACGAGGTTTGGGGCTGTGTTGGCCGTTTGCGGTCTCGTCGTCGTTGCTATATCGTGACGCCTGGGGTCTGAAACCGCGTTAAAGGCTAAATAAAAGAACACTCTGCAGTCTGAGTCCGGAGTCATTACAATTACAATGATCAATAATCTCACGGGCTTATATTGAGTTTGTGCGTTTATTGAAACATATGCAGCTATTGTATATTGCTATTGGATGTCATTGAGATGGAACATTCATCTAGCAGTCACAATCCTGAATCTAATATGACCATAGTGCGATTATAATAGTTGTAATGGAATTCTAATCATGCTTATCCAAAGTCACATTAGCGACTCCCGATGCGCATTTACAAATATACATTCGAGCACAGTGTTATTCTAATAATTTCCATGCGATTTTACCCCTGCACCACCGCGCCCCCCCGAGTTCGCATATCCGACCTCCGGTTCGCTTGCACGTACATTACACATACATATGAGCAGAGTTAGATTGCAATACGACCACAGTGAGATTCAAATACTTCTCATGATATTTTAATACCGTACCTCCGTTTGTGGTGTATACATTATAAAACCAGTTTATAGTCATGAGTGTTATCGTGTTACATATGTAGTACCGTTGAGGACTCTTGGGCACCCGGGGTTGAGGCACACGTATTTATTCCGCAACAGTTGTCACAACCGTGGACATACAATACTGGAGGGGGTATCGGCCCCCTCACCCGGCTAGCTGGGAATACACTGCTAGCTATCTCTGACCTACCTCCTAGTCCTCCACTAACGGGCTAGGGGAGGCTGTCTGGCCCGACACTGGTAAGTCGGGCTACGGTACCCGGAGTCCCAGAGCACTAGCTCTGGTTCTCGGGACCACGCCGCTGGCTCGGTCCTGCGCGGCCCTGACAAGGGCGGCGTCCCAGGGGAGTCCAGGGCTCTAGCTAGGCGGTCTTCGGTCTTCACTGGTTTAGCTTTAACATTGTACCCCGAGCTCTCCGGCTCATCCCCTTTTATACCACAACACCCCGCTGAGGGGTGGGGCCCCCCGGGGGATCACAACTCCGGGCCAACCCCCCAGGCTGCCCGGTGCGGACGTCGTTGCGAGCACCTCCCCGTGCACTCACGGAGCCCCGCCCACTGTGTTTGTTTCCCGTGTGATCCTATGCATACAGCCCCTCCGTAACACCCCTACACATATGTAAGTGCATCTCAGTGTGTAATTGCGCGCTTATTTTGAATACATGGAATTAGCGCTGATTCCCCATGCCCTCCATTGTCCTCGATTTAAAGTGAATGCAGCCCCGTGGCGTTGACCAAAAACTACCCAGCTTCTGGAGTGAGCACGTACAGACGCGTAGTGACCACACTTGCAATACAGACAAACAGCGAGAAATGGTTTGGCCAGCCACCACCTCGTTTGCCGCAGCGACTTTAATAGCTGCTCTCAAACAACACTATCACCAAAAGTGGTTTATGGGCTAGGGTGTTAAGCGGACAATCAGTCGTTTTGGTCAAGGCGTATGGGATAATACACACCTCTGTTATCCCATAAACACAATACACAGCAGCGGGAAGGCTGCCTTGTTGGGGAGATGTAGCTTGGCTAAGGCGCTGTGACTGGAGTTAGGCGATGTGACTGGGTTATCACACGGATTCCGAAAAGCAGCGGAAACGATACGATCCTCTGCGCCCACATGGACAACGACATTCTCAGTTTCAAAAAAATGAATATGTATTTTAAAATACATTTTTGAAATCATTTGTATTGTTTATATGCTACAATGTGGGATTCGAATAATTATAATTAGATTCTAATCCTGTATATCCTACACCCGGTTCGCATATTCACTTATCATAGGTACGACCACAGTGTGAGAGATTAGCATGATGTTAATGTGAGAAATTTGCATGTACCTGTAGTAAAGGAGGAGAGCGGCCTCCTCGACGAGAAAGTGCAACCCAACGGGTGCAATCCAAAGGGCATGTGAGTATGAGAGTGCAAACCAAAGGACATGAGAGCATGAGATATAATATTATATGTTAGAGTTAAACATGTGAGAGGTTACAATGTCAGACATATACGCTCAAAGCGTGGTGGTGTTTCATTCAGACGCTGTCTCCCCGACAGACCTGGTCTTCACCTGAGGACGGCTGCTTGCGTTGTGGCCGAAACGTCGTGAGAAGTATTTTATTATGTTTTATTTTTATTATTGTATTACTTCCCTTCTACGCGACTTTACCGATAGAACCAAGAAGATGTTACATACTGACGAGCAGTGTGATTCCTAGAGGACCACGGTGTGAAGATGAGAATTCGAATAATCAAACTTCAATGTACGGTGTTCTAATCTGTAACATTAGTTTATGATGTTATTTTATAGCGTTACAATGTATAGCTCATAGTTTAAAGGTTATATTGTTAGAGTTTATAATGTTAGAGTATACAATGTGAGTTTACAATTTGAGAGTTTGTGGACGTGCCCTGTTCTCGTGGGACCCGACACGGATTTGGAAATAATTGCTATGATCATGTATGAGCTGGGATGAGCGACTAATGTTTACTTTGTTTAATCATAACTGTGTGTAGGTTAGTGCCATCGGGGCTTAGTGAATACTACTCATGAATGAACTCATACTTATTTCGGATATAAATTGAAATCATGTTGGTAGAACAAGTCGCCTGCCTTTTCTAGACGAATTGTTATCTTCAAGTGCGTCCGTAAATAAACTGCTAAAATACACAGCATAGGGAAGGCTGTTTTGTTGGGGAGATGTAGTTTGGGTAAGGCGCTGTGGCCGGGTGATGACACGGAATCTGAAACAATGGAGTTAAACACTCGCTGCTTGGCCCCGTCGACAGCAGCGAAGACTGTCATATACCGCCCCATTTACGAGTTGGCTGTATGATGTGTATAGTTGAAGGTGCTAGGTGTTGTCTTCTTCTAACAGCTACTAACGTGCGTGTGTTGTCTGTTTTTAGGATTTGTCTATTGATGTTGTTCTTTTCATTGCGGCGTTTTTTTGTTGAGTTCTGTCACTTGAGTGTTGCAGTTTGTTTAAGAATTCGTCACGTGAGCGTGGTGTTTTGCTTGTGGGAATTTCGCTTTGTCACAATTTGTGATTGTTATAAAATTGTAAAGATTCATAATCTCATGAGTTTACAATGGGTTTGTGCGTGATTCTTATACGATCACACTGTGATTCTAATGCTTCTAATGATATTATAATACCTTACCTCCGTTTATATGTTTATAAATTAAAACACTAGTTAATAATCGTTTAATGTTTAGTGTTATAGTTTATAGTATTACAGTTTACATGTTATAAAGCAGAGTTTATCCCCTGGTACGTTGATGAAACATTAACTACGGCGAACTTTCTCCTCAAGGAACACGTGTTAATCGGGTAGACAGCCAAGATGCTGACGGTTAAGGGCACACTTGTGTGACGGAGATCCTCCACCTGAAATTCTCTGAACATGTTTTTGCTAGGAACATTATAAAATAAAGAACTGACAAACATTTGTTAAAAATACGTTTTTATTCATCTGCAATAATTTTACGTCAAAAGTCGAAGGCAATATTTATTACGTCCTATGTTCACACATTTCCAGTAGAATGCAAACCATTTCCGTTCCAGGAATACCAAAGCATTTCCTTATTAGTTCACCACATTTGTTAACTGTGCGTCTATGTTGAAGTCAAGGCCATATATCCAACGAACGCGTCATCAATGTACAACCTGAAAACCGGCTATCTAAAGTCGATTAATACCAATAAAAAAAAGCTATATACTTGAAAAAGAACCCGTTTAAAATGTTGAGTAAAGATGTACCATCATACGCATTCCATCTTTAGCTCAACAGGAACACTTAACGACTACAATTGAACCCTCTCACAACCAGTGCTCATCACACTACTTCGGCAAGAAATCCGATAACATTACAAACTACCACTGTGCACGTCATTAAACTCTCACAAAAACTGTAAAACAAAAATGGTCAAAATTATACACAAAAGTACTCGATACGGATTAAAAGGTATAACCACATGACATCATATTTTATCAGTCACCCGAGCTCTCTGGTTGACTCTCGAGCCACTCCATTACATCCAGCCATCTCTCGGGATCCAACTGCATGGGATCGAAGGTGGAAACTTCTTCAGGACCAATTGCAGCACCTTGAATTTCAGCTTTTGATTTCAGTTTCCTATCATTGTGGACCTTCTGATGCCTGTTCCTGGTTGATGAGTGTGAAAATGCCTTCCCACACACAGAGCACAGGAATGGCTTCTCGCCCGTGTGTGTTCTCTGATGACTCTGAAGATGTGATGACTGTACAAATGCCTTCCCACACACAGAGCACAGGAATGGCTTCTCGCCCGTGTGTGTTCTCTGATGACTCTGAAGATGTGATGAATGTGCAAATGCCTTCCCACACACAGGGCACAGGAATGGCTTCTCGCCCGTGTGTGTTCTCTGGTGACTCTGAAGATGTGATGAGTGTGCAAATGCCTTCCCACACACAGGGCACAGGAATGGCTTCTCGCCCGTGTGTGTTTTCTGGTGAGTTTGAAGATGTGATGACTTTGCAAATGTCTTCCCACACACAGGGCACAGTAATGGCTTCTCGCCCGTGTGCGTTTTCTTATGATCTTGAAGAGTTGATGACCGTGCAAATGTCTTCCCACACACAGAGCACAGGAACGGCTTCTCGACAGTGTGTGTTCTCTGATGACTCTGAAGATGTGATGAGTGTGCAAATGCCTTCCCACACACAGGGCACAGGAATGGCTTCTCGCCCGTGTGTGTTCTCTGGTGACTCTGAAGATGTGATGAGTGTGCAAATGCCTTCCCACACACATGGCACAGGAATGGCTTCTCGCCCGTGTGTGTTTTCTGGTGACTTTGAAGATGTGATGACTTTGCAAATGTCTTCCCACACACAGGGCACAGGAATGGCTTCTCACCGTGTGTGTTTTCTGATGGCATTGGCAGTTTTCTGAAAGTGAAAATGCTATCCCACATACAGAACACAGGAATTGCTTCTCGCCCGTGTGTGTTCTCTGGTGTCTCTTAAGATTTGATTGCCGTGAAAATGCCTTCCCGCACACAGAGCAATTGAATGGCTTCTTGTCTCCGTGTGCGTGGGGCTGTGGAGAGCGTCTCTGCTCCATGTGAGCGTCGTAACAGCAGCGGTGTTATCGAGTCAAAAGTACGCTATCGGCCGCAAGGATGTTTAGATTTTGTTAACTGCTAAAACAAGAACGACACTCGCGTCTAAGCGAGACGCAAAAAAATCCCGTAAATTTGACGACGAACACGTTTAAGATTTTATCCGCGAAAATAGACACTTACTTGGAGATTCACGGTAGATCGATGTCTGAAACCCGTCTGAAGATGTCGCCACGAACTCTCCCGACGCAAAGTCGCCTAACTGTCGACACAGCAATTGTGCTCGCCAGGCTGCGTTGTCTCGCGCTTGAAGGGCGATCAGCAGAGCGACGAGTCGAGCGTCCAACCTCATCAAGTTCCCTCTCGAAATGGCATTAAGCTCTGCTTCTGAGCCGCCTTATAACTCCCCCCCCTAGGATCCAATCCCTTATCTTTCAGGATATTTGCATTCGATTGTTAATTTTGGAAGGTACAATCCGCATGTTTATTAACATACCGAAGAGTAATGTGCCCATTGTGCTTCATGCATGAATATGTAAGTGCATCTCAGTGTGTAATTGTGCGCTTATTTTGAATAAATGGAAAAAACTTTGTCCTCGATTTAAAGTGAATGCTAAAAAGCCCTAATTACCACTGCCAGGATAGGTGCACACAGACAAATCCTTTACACAATAATAATTTACATGGAACTCAAATTCACACTTAGTACAACCACCTCACTCACTTAAATATAACTACAGACCAAAAACTCTTAATAAAAAACCTGAATTTAAAAGTAAATAAACCAATGGGATGGTGTGGTGTTTATACGCTTGAAATGTAATTAATGAAATGCAAGTTAATAATTCCAATTAAACAAAAAATTATGAACATATGAAGCCTGATGGCCTAATGGCCAGGCATCGCTTCAGTCCTCGCCGCAGTAACGGCGACATCAAAGACAGCACAAAGCGAGGGGGCAAATGTTTAATGTCGAACCGAGGGCTCTGCTGTTTCCGGTGACGCAACCACCCGCACTGCACCACGTGGTGCGCCCGCCAAGCGCGTGGGGGCGGAGCCTCGCTGTAGTGACGTCACCTCTGTTACGTCATAGCCACGCCTCCACCCGCAGTCGAGAGGAATGCGCACGAGTGAGCAGCAGCAGAAGAAGCCTTTGCAGAGCGAATCGTCAACGAGGTGAGCGTCCCTATGGGAACCTCATTTGCCAGTAAAAATATGATAATTGTTTTTTTTACCCTTCTATCTGGCAACAAAACTGACACCTTTTTACAGTGCGCCTTTTGGCGTCATCAGGTCCAACCCATGTGAGACTAGGCTCTAAGGAAAGCTGTCTCGGGTGTGGAACAATCAACTTCAAGGACAGTGCACATTATCAGAGTTATGTTCTTTTGTTTGCATTACGACTGCAGGTATTGAGGTCTATGTAAACATGACTCCTTGTAAAAAGGTGTCAGTTTTGTTGCCAGATAGAAGGGTAAAAAAACAATTATCGTGAGCGTCCCTGTTGACGATGTGTGTTGTTTATTTTTATTGCACGTTTTGACTACAAACTAAAGCTTCATTATTTATGAATATGTTGGTATTTGGATTTTCTTCAACCAAATTAAGACTATTAGGTTACTTGGCATGCTCTGATATGTTGCTGTTACTGTCATTGTTTAGAACCAAAGCAAGTTAACTTTTAAAACGTTCATAACTAACCTGTTTAAATCTCATATAATATGATTAACATGTCTATAATTATTGTGTTCTGATTGCCTGCATAATTGTGCGCTGCATTACATGTATTGAATGTTATCCAACACGGGGGAGGAGTCTACGTTTTAGTTCAGACCCGAGCTGCTGCCATAGATGTCTCCTATCTGTGATGTCACAGCCACATGGGCGGTACCTCTGACATCACGTGACCTACGACGTCATTCTCGGGTTATAACAAATGATTTAAGTATGGTCATTTGACCCCAATGACCTACAAGACATAGGGGGGCCTTTATCAAGCAGTAGATTAATACAAATGGGCTGTGCATCAACATGCTTGTCTGGATTAGAGGTTAAACATCACGGTTATGTCTGGCGATTATGTTTAATGCAATAGGCAGTTGGAATAAACATGTTCGCGTGGGTGGATGAGTGAGCGATCTGACGCACGCGTGAGTGGGCAAACAAGCGAGTGAGTGGACTTGTAAAACAAACGGCACGAAAGTGATTTGATTGGTACAGCGAGTGGTCAAATATGTAATAATTGAGAGGATGAGTGTTTCAAAAGGTTGCTAAATCTGAGCGTTTTTACAACCTCCCCAGGCCCTCCAACATCAAACAGAAACTACTCCTTCCCAACAACATGGACAGACAACGCAAGTGGGCTGACATCTTGGAGGACTATGATGGTAAGTCACAGTTACCTGCATCACGTGGCTTTTATGCAGAGGAGGCAGCTCCCTGATTAATTATTTTTCTTGGTGGTGATGGGAAGAGGTAAACGGTCAAGTGTGGCAGACAGCATAGATTTAGAGCTGCGTTTCAGCCATATTGGGTTAAATTGGGGTCTCAACTTTATGAAATTGATGATCTCAACATGCTTACAAAAATATGACTTGTAATGTTTTACTGCCATGTGACTAATGTTTCTCAACAGCAGGTCATGTTATGTGTTAAGAGGTAATTACAAGAATCTCAGAATTAGTTGTGTGAATATCCACGTGCTTCGTTCTCTAATACATTACTCGTCCTTTGAATTAATTTTGTTTTCCGTAGCCAGGGAGTCATGGCGCCAATCGACCACGTGGGGGGACATTATGGATGAAGTGGACCCTTTCCCAGGCCAAAGCTATGAAAATCGTTCCCCAAAGGTGTGTATGGGGTCTATGGGAGTCAAACACCACATTCTCTCCACACTCCCACACCATTGCACCAAAACATCACTACACCTCACATCACCACACAATCTCTTCACATCACCACCAACTCGATACAATATACTCTTAGTTTTTTCGGTAAAGTCACGTACGTGACTCTTTCTTAGGTTTTTTCGGTAAAGTCACATACGTGAGTATGAATGCTTGCAGTCACGAAAGATTCAATTCGAGAATCAATACAATAGCGTAGAGCCTCATAAAGCGTCAATACCATCACAAGGCACCGTCTCTCCAGAACATTCCACAATTTTTCCTCTCCGTATCACAACACCATCTCCCAACACCATCACTCCATCCCTCCATCATCACGTCATGCCATGAGTTAATGTGCATGTTTGCATCCTTACATAGATGTGCCAGTATGCATTTTGTTTGTCTATGTGCCCGTCCATGTTTGTGTGCCTGCGAGAATGGATTTTGTCCTGAGTGTGCATGTCTGAATGGGTATGTGCTTATCTTCGCGTGAACAGAGGAGCATTGGGGAGGTGAAGAACTTCAGCGGAGTGAAGCGTCTCCAGGAGGACAAGCGCCTTGCGAAGGAGAAATGCACAATGGAAGAGAAGCGCCCCAATGAGGTGAAGCGCCTCGCCAAGGTGAAGCACCAAACGGAGCAGAAGTGCCTTCGAAACAAAATCCTCAACGACGTGAAACGCGTCATGGAAAAGCGCCTCCTTGAAGAAACGCGCTTCATGGACGAAAAGCGCCTTCGCGAGGTGAAGCGTCTCAAGGAGAAGCATCTGGAGGAAGAGAAGCGCCTCATAGATGTGAAGCGGGTCGAGGAAGAGAAGCGCCTCATGGAGGAGAAGCGGGTGGAAGAAGAGAAGCGCCTTGTCGAGAAGCAGCGCCTCATTGAGGTGCAGCGGGTCGAGGAAGAGAAGCACCTCATAGAGGAGAATCGCCTCTTTGAGGTGAAGCGTCTCATAGAGCTGAAGCGTCTCGAGAAGAAAAATAAGCGACTTGAGGAGAGGCGCTTTCGCAAGGTGAAGCTCCTCGAGGAGAAACGTCTCATTCAGGAGAAGCGCCTCGTTGAGGTGAAGCGTCAAGAGGAGGAGGAGGAGCACTTGATGGAGGAAAAGCGTCTCGTGGAGCAAAAGCGCCTCGAGGAAGAGCAGCGCCTCGCCAAGATCGAGCGACAATGGCTCCAGACCGCTACCACCAGCAGCAGCACCACTACTACTGACACCACCTCCACCACCTCCGCCATCGCCGCCGCCACGTCCTCCAATCCTGTGTGGGGCCCAATAGCTCCGAGCTTTGGAGAAGAGGGCTTCCAAGAAGATAAAGCAAACTCCGGAGTCGCTGAGCCACGGTAAAGCACTCTGCGTGTGCGCCCTGTGTGTTTATTTTTGTTATTTATTACCATGCTTCTCACGCAGAATCAGCCTTACTCGGTCTCAAGACTTTTTTTCAGGAGGATCCTGCCAAATTTGCTCGCATTTTGCAACAAAGTTGCTACTGTTTGCGATCCAAATTGAACGATTTGCATTGCTTGTGTGGGTTCAGTAACAGGGAGAAAGCTGCAGAACCTTCCCAGAACAGGTGGCTGCATAATCCACACGGAGAATGTGGCCAAACGTGGAAATCAAACCCAGGTCAATGTTGCTGTGACGCACAGGTGCTCAAGCCCTGTCGTGCTCTCAAAATTCACAGACACTGCAAACTCCACGTGTACATTCCGCTATACTGAGGACAGATTTATTTTTCATAACTGGTTTCTGAGTTAGACCACATAACGAAGTGGGCATATCTTCACCATGTAACCCTCCATCCACTGTGAGATTTTCGCTCTCTATCGCCTGTTTCCAGGCCAGCTGACAAGTCGCCTTGTAATGCACAGCGACAGCTACCACTGAGAGGGGTGTCCAATTTAAAACGCGATGAGATGAGAGATGCGAGAGGCTCATCGCATGCAATGCACTCTGAGATGCCTTCGACGTCAAGGGCGGTGGCTCTCTCGACCATAAATCACTCACGGACACTTTTTTTAAATCGTGGATGTGTTGAAGCGACCAAATTTTCGTGCACTCATTCTTCACCATTACAGTTCAGTTCTTGCTTCCCGCCCTGGCTAATATTGCTGCTGCATTGACCACACAGATCCACACCCATTCCGTCACAGTGGACGTTCAGGATCTATCGATTCCATTTGAAATGCTTAGGACATTATGTGCAAGGGGTCAATTAGAATATACATATAGAATATGTTCAATCTAGATTTGAAGTTTTAGTGACTACAGGGATCCATATTCTTTGGTTATATCGGTAAATTCACGTAGGTATGAAATAAAATAAATTAAATTAAATCACGACGTTTCGATGGCCATGTCGTTATTGCAAGAACGTTTCTTGCTGTGGTTTTCCCACCTGATGATGATTGCTTGTGTTACAATCGAAACGTTGTGATTTAATTTATTTTATTTTATACCTACGTGACTTTACCGAAAGAACCAAAAAAATTTCACTTCAAATTATTCAGCTAAATTTGCACAGCAACGCCACCCACTACTGTGATACTACAGCAGTCTGTGTGAGACACAGCTGCACCTATCTCAAGGATAGCCTGGCGCCATGAGAATGACAGCACCAATACTAAGCACACTCACTGGCCATGTCGTTATTGCTGTTTCTATTCAGCTCGAATTAATCCGCCACACATTCCACCCACGGACGATGGGGAGATGGCGATGTCTGCCGTAGCAGCAAGGTGGAACGGTGTCGTGTTTGACAGACAACCATCAGTTTTACCATGTCTAGTGGTGGTCTCCCTGTTACAGGTTGAGTCACAAACCGCACCTCTCCATAACAAAGGCTCAGCCTTTGATGTGCAGTCTATTCTTAGTCTTAAGCCTCACCTTACCATATTAATAAAAGTATGCGGCCCTTGCCCCACCACCTTCTCCAACCATTATATAAACGAAGTGGCAGCTTCTGCAATCTCTCATTTACTTGATACAGCTGTCGTGGCTGTGACGGTTCCACCTGAAGACGGAAGCTTGTGTTGCCTCCGAAACGTCGTGATTTTTATTTTTTATGTTATTTTATTTTACTTTTTAATGTTTTTTTACCTACGTGACTTTACCGAAAAAACCTAAGAATATTAATCATTGCAGTCACGAAAGCTTCAAATCTAGAACGGTGTCGTGTTGTCTCTTCACAGATCTGAGCCAGCTCAGCCCTCCTCCTCACTCGTCCAGGCCTTTGAAGTGAAGACAGACGTTGTGGAGAAGGAGACGAAGGAAGAGATGAAGGAGGAGATGATGGAGGATGAGGTAGAGACAGAGGAGGAGGAGAACTCGGAGGAAGAGAAGGCAAAGGAGGACGAGATTGTGATGGTGACAATGGAGGAGAACACGGAGGGAGAGGAGAAAGACAATACGGAGATGGAGGACAAGGAGACAACAAAAGATGAACAGATGGTCGTGGTGGAGGACATGGAGACGACGGACAAAGGGGAAACAATGGTGGTGGAGGAGGAAGAGAAGAGGGTGGTGGAGATGGTGGTGCCGGAAGTTGAGGAGGAGATGAAGGAGGAAGAGATGGTGCTAGCGGAGGAGAAGAAGATGGAGAAGATGGAGGTGGCGCAGGAAGAGGAGGAGGTAGAGGAGAAGATGGTGGTGGAGGATGAAGAAGAGGGGATGGAGGAGGATGAGACGGAGGAGAAAACGGAAGAGGTGCAGGTGGAGATGCACGAAAAGAAGAGGAAGCGAGGGAGCCTCGCTCGCGTGGCGAGAGCGATCGCCTCACTCCTCCGCCGCGTGCTGCTTTGTGGTGGCAGGTCCACCGCCCAGTAGGGGTGGTGGCGGTGGTCGTGCATCGGTGCCAACCGTGACCACGATCACCACACTACCCGCCCACCCCGTGATACTCGCTACACACACCACACGGTTCCCCAGAGAGACGGTGCAACGTTCAGGTCCAGAATACCGAAGTATACCGGGAATCACCTGTACTTAAAAACACGTAAATTGATAACACTATAAACAATAACACTAAACATTAAACGACAAAAAAGCTACCAACTGGTTTTATAATTTATACCACCATAAACGGAGGTACGGTATTTTAATTTCATTAGAAGTATTATAATGGAACTCTACACATGTTTGTTAATTGTCCGTTCAATCGAACCGACGGTCGGATATGTGAACTGTGGGGGTCGAGGGTAAGAATGGCATTCAAATTTTAGAATGACAATTTGGTCGTTTTAGCAAATTACTGTACTTGAATGTATGTTATGTGCAAATGCAAATTGTTAGTCGTAAATGCGAGGGAGGGGTTAAGAGGTGCACGTTTAATCCAGTGTTAACATTTATTTTAGCATCATATTTAAGGACACTGTTGTTGATAAGAATTCGTCTGGACATGTTATGTGCCTTGTTCTACTCGATCAACCAAAATTAGTACAATGTCGGTCATACAGGAGTGTGATTTCATTCATGAGTAGTATTCACAGAGCCCCGATGACACTAACCTACCTAAAGTTATGGTTAAAAAAGTAATCTCGAGTGACTTAATTCTGAGCTCAGACATGATCATCGCAATCATTTCCAAAGACGTGTGGGGTCCTGCGAGAGCAGGTCCCGACTACAAACAGCTGGGCAGCAGAATCGGAAGTAGCTGCGTTGCCCTCGAAATGTGATGTTGCTGCTGTTGTTGCTGCTGTAGTTGCTTCTGTTGCTATAATAATCGCAGAGAGGTGGTGTTCCGTGATGGGATGACGCCTTTGATTAAAGCCTCTGTTCAAACTCACCCGATTGACGCCCTTGATCGTCGCATTTTATCAACTCTGATATTGTAGACTCTCACATGTTAAGCTCTATCATAGTGAAACATAATATTATAACCTATGAACTACAACCTATCCATTGTAACGCTGTAAAAGAATATTACCTATTGGGTTTCACTCCCTCGTCGAGAAGGCCGCTCTCTTCCTTTTCTAAAGTTACATGCTAATTTCTCTGCATTCACTTTAAATCGAGGACAAAGTTTTTCCATTTATTCAAAATAAGCGCACAATTACACACTGAGATGCACTTACATATTCATGCATGAAGCACAATGGACACATTACTCTTCGGTATGTTAATAGACATGCGGATTGTACCTTCCAAAATTAACAATCGAATGCAAATATCCTGAAAGACAAAGGATTGGATCCTAGGGGGGAATTATAAGGCGGCTCAGACGCAGAGCTCAATGCCATTTCGAGAGGGAACTTGATGAGGTTGGACGCTCGACTCGTCGCTCTGCTGATCGCCCTTCAACCGCGAGACAACGCAGCCTGGCGAGCACAATTGCTGTGTCGACAGTTAGGCGACTTTGCGTCGGGAGAGTTTGTGGCGACATCTTCAGACGGGTTCCAGACATCGATATACCGTGAATTTCCAAGTAAGTGTCTATTTTCGCGGATGAACTCTTAAACCTGTTCGTCGTCAAATTGACGTGATTTTGATGTTCATCGGTTAAACACGAGTGTCGTTCTTGTTTTAGTAGTTAACAAAATCCAAAAGTCAACGCTAAACATCGTTGCGGCCGATAGCGTACTTTTGACAACACCACTACTGTTACTACACTCACATGGACAAGATACGCTCTCCACAGCCTCATGCACACGGGCGCAAGGAGTCATTTAATTGCTCTGTGTGTAGGAAGACATTTTCACGGCCATCACGTCTTAAAATACACAAGAGGACACACACTGGCGAGAAGCCGTTCCTGTGCTCTGTGTGTGGGAAGACATTTGCTCAGTCATCACATCTTCATATTCATCAAAGAACACACACGGGCGAAAAGCCATTCCTGTGCCCTGTGTGTGGGAAGAAATTTGCAAACTCATCACATCTTCAGAGTCATCAGAGAACACACACGGGCCAGAAGCCATTCCTGTGCCCTGTGTGTGGGAAGAAATTTGCAAACTCATCAAATCTTCAGAGTCATCAGAGAACACACACGGGCGAGAAGCCATTCCTGTGCCCTGTGTGTGGGAAGACATTTGCACAGTCATCACATCTTCAGAGTCATCAGAGAACACACAAGGGCGAGAAGCCATTCCTGTGCCCTGTGTGTGGGAAGAAATTTGCAAACTCATCACATCTTCAGAATCATCAGAGAACACACACGGGCGAGAAGCCATTCCTGTGCCCTGTGTGTGGTAAGAAATTTGCAAGGTCATCACATCTTCAGAGTCATCAGAAAACACACACGGGCGACAAGCCATTCCTGTGCCCTGTGTGTGGGAAGAAATTTGCAAAGTCATCACATCTTCAGAGTCATCAGAGAACACACACGGGTGAGAAGCCGTTCGTGTGTTCTGTGTGTGGGAAGACATTTGCACAGTCATCACATCTTCAGAGTCATCAGAGAACACACACGGGCGAGAAGCCATTCCTGTGCCCTGTGTGTGGGGAGGCATTTGCACGGTCATCAACCATGAGCAGGCATCAGCAGGTCCACAATGATAGGAAACTGAAATCAAAAGCTGAAATTCAAGGTGCTGCAATGAGTCCTGAAGAAGTTTCCACCTTCGATCCCATGCAGTTGGATCCCGAGAGATGGCTGGATGTAATGGAGTGGCTCGAGAGTCAACCAGAGAGCTCGGGGTGACTGAAAAAAAATTACGTCATGTGGTTATATCTATTAAGCCATATCGAGTACTTTTGTGTGTAATTTTGACCATTTTAGTTTTACAGTTTTTGTGAGAGTTTATTGGCGTGCCCAGTGGTGGTTTGTAATGTTATCGGATTACTTGCCGAAGTGGTGTGATGAGCACTGGTTGTGAGAGGGTTCAATTGTAGTCGTTAAGTGTTCCTGTTGAGCTAAAGTTGGAATGCGTCTGTAGTTAGATCTTTACTCAACATTTTAAAAGGTTTTTTTTCAAGTATAAAGTTTTTTTTGGTTGGTAATAATCGACTTTAGATAGTCGATTTCAGGATGTACATTGATGACGCGTTCGTTGTATATATGGCCTTGACTTCAACATAGACGCAGAGTGAACAAATGTGGTGAACTGATAAGGAAATCATGGGGAATGAAACTTTAACGCTTTGGTATTCCTGTACGGAAATGGTTTGCATTCTACTGGAAATGTGTGAACATAGGAAGTAATAAATATTGCCTTCAAGTTTTGACGTAAAATTATTGCAGATGAATAAAAACGTATTTTAACAAATGTTTGTCAGTTCTTTATTGTATAATGTTCCTAGCAAAAACATGTTCAGAGAATTTCAGGTGGAGGATCTCCGTCACACAAGTGTGCCCTTAACCGGCAGCATCTTGGCTGTCTACCCGATTAACACGTGTTCCTTGAGGTGAAAGGTCCCCGTAGTTAATCGTTCATCAACGTACCAGTCCCAAATCCCGAAGTATGTCGGGGATAAACTGTACTCTATAACATGTAAACTGTAATACTATACACGATAACACTAAACATTAAACAATTATAAACTAGTTTTTTAAATTATAACCATATAAACGTAGGTAAGGTATTATAATATCATTAGAAGCATTAGAATCACAGTGTGGTCGTATAATAATCGCACTCTGTTCATGTAACACTCAAGTGACAGAACTCAACAAAAAAACGCCGCAATAAAAAAAACAACTTCAATGGACAAATCCTAAAAACAGACAACACACGCACGTTAGTGGCTGTTAGAAGAAGACAACACCAAGCACCTTCAACTACACACATTGTACAGCCCCAAAGAACCAACTCGTAAATGTGGCGGTATTTGACAGCCTTCGAACTTCTTACTTTCGTTCTCGATTAATGAAGACATTCTTGGCAAGTGCTATCGCTTTCACTCGTGATTTGCCTCCTAATTATTGGACTCAGTTTTCGAGAACCAACAAAATGGATGAGATGTCCTCAATTATTCCAAGCTGCACAATCCACGGTTGCAGACTGCTTTGAACAGCCAAATGTTATCACAGTAAACAATTCGGACCACAGCAGGACACTCAATCTCGAGCATCTGCGAAGCAACGATATGAGCCGGCTAAGACCTGCAAGTTTATTCGAGTGTTGACGTTATTTTAGCAATATAGTTAAGTACATGTATATGATAAGAATTCGTAGACATGGCAGGTGTCTTGTTCTCCTTAATCAACCAAAATTATACCAAATTACGTCGTAAATATGTGAGCTAATTCTTCGGTGGTATTCGCTAAACACCGATGGCAATAACCTACACTAAGTTATGTTTAAACAAAGTAAACTTTAGTCGCTCAAATCTCAACTCAGATAGGATCATCTCAATTATTTCCATAAACGTGTTGGGTCCCACGAGAGCAGAGTCGGCGTGCAAACAGCCGGGCGGCAGTTGGAGCAGAAGCAGAAGTCGCTACTTTGTCATCGAACGGTTTCGTAGCTGCTGTAGTTGCTTCTGTTACTGTTATATACGCAGCTTGTTGGTGTCCCGTGATGGGATAACGCCTTTGATGAAAAACTCTGATCCAACAAGTCACCTTCCTTGTCGAGACGCATTCTAAACACAATACTGTACTTAAATGTTGCTAAAATAACGTCTACACCCGATTCAACATGCAGTTCCACCTCGGCCATGAGCAACCCACAGCACGCCCAGAGGGAGGAGACCACGAGGGAGACGGCCTCAACTTGAAGAGAAAGTTGACAAACTCACGGATGCCATCACCCAGCTGCTGCAACGCCTGTCGGATGAGACGCTGCGTCCCGCGGCACCAACCAGGCGAGTAAAGGAAGAGCTGAGCCCGAATCGGAGGCCGCCACACGAACATCAGCAGCAGTAGATAGCGTGATTCTAATAGGACCACGTTGTTATAATGATTTTGATGCGAATCTAAACCGCGCACCTCCCAGGTTGCATTTACGACTCCCGATGTGCATCTACATATAACATACATTCTAGCTCACTGTAATTCTAATCATTTTAATCCGATCCTAATCCCCCAGTTCGCATATCCGACCCCCGGTTCGCATGTCCAACGGACATACATATTACATACATACGACCATAGTATGTATGTAATATGCATACATATGTGCAGTGTGATTCTATTACGATCACATTGCGATTATAATACTTCTAATGATATTCTAATGTTGATTTGAAGCTTTCGTGACTGCAGGAATTAATACTCGTTGGTTCTTTCGGTAAAGTCACGTAGGTAGAACTAAAACAAAGTAAATCACGTTTCGGACGAAACACAAGCGCCCGTCTTCAGGTGAGAATCGCGATATCCGCGATGTCTGCTGCGAGCAGCACGATGTCTGCTGCAGACATCGTTTCGGGCGCTTGTGTTGCGTCCAAAACGTCGTGATTTATTTAGTTTTATTTATACCTACGTGACTTTACCGAAAGAACCAAAGAGTATAGATATTCTAATACTGTCCCTCCGTTTACGGTCTTATAAATTATATAAACAACTAGTTTATATTCATTTAATGTTTAATGTTATCTTTAAAGCGTTACAGTTTACATGTTTTAGAGTACAAGTGATCTCCAGTATACTTCGGAATTAGCGAAAGGAACGTTGCTAAACTATTTATAACGGGGACCTTTCCCCTCTAGGAACACATGTTGATGGTGGAGACAGGCAAGACGTTGCCGGTTAAGGTCAGACTTGTGTTGCTGCTGCTGCAGTTGCTGCTCCTGCAGTTGCTGCTGCTGCAGTTGCTGCTGCTGCAGTTGCTGCTGCTGCAGTTGCTGCTGCTGCAGTTGCTGCTGCTGCTGTTGCAGTTGCTTCTGTGTGGTAATGGATTTTAATAGCTATTCACAGTATATACACACATTTAAAGAGTATAACAATCACACATTATAACAAATATACAATACACATGATTTAAAAACGTATTTTAACATTTCTATTCATTATCTTTTAAACTGAGAATGTCGTCGTTCATGTGGGGAGATGGAGCGCAGTGGATCGTATTGTCTAAGCTGCTTTTCGGAATCCGCGTGATAACCCAGTCACATCGCCTAACTCCAGTGACAGCACCTTACCCAAACTACATCTCCCCAACAAGGCAGCCTTACCGATTCTGTGCATTATGTTTATATAGTGGTATTCTAATAATTTTTATCAGATTCCTAATCCTGCACGCCCCAGTTCGCATATCCGACCCCCGGTTCGCAAGTCCAAATGGCATGCATACACATTACATACATACGGGCAAAGTGCACATGCCCGTAAACTATTATACATATGTAGAGAAGTTCCCAGGACGCACTCGGAGACGAATGTGAGGTGTAAGGGCTGTCGTCGAGGGTTTATTAAAGTTATTGACATACACCAGGTGTACCAACTTCCCAGGGGTGAGGGCTGCCGGGCTCGGTCCCACTGGTGCCCCCGACACAGTCGGCTGCCCCGTGCTGCCTCCTCTGCGCCGGCCGTGGGCTCAGCCAACACGGCCGACCGAGGAGCGCAGCCACCTCCAGCCCTGGCGCTGCGCTCTATCCTATCCCGCTCCCTTGCCCCTGGCTCCCCGTTCCACCTGACTCCGAGCCCCGACTTCAGCATAGACCCCGATGACGACACGGGCTCTACTTTCTGTAAGCCGCTAATGAAAAGAACACGGGGCGGTGGAAACACGTGCTTCCATGGGCGGTCGGGGACAGGGCATGGTTGTTTGCCCACAGGTGCCACCGGGTATATCCCTAAGTTGCTCAGTCAATTGCAAGGTACGGTAAAAGTCATAGAGGAGAAATGGCTGCAGTGTGTAACGAATGTATTTAGGAAGTCGCCGTTGGTTCATCCACCCATCCCGCCTCAAGACTTATGTCCGCCCCACCCAGACAGCTCATCCCCATGTCCTGTACAGCCCAAGTCTGGTGTGTCCGACGTGGTGGGGTTCTCGCCAACGGAAACCGTACGCCAAAAGGAAATGTGTTGTGGCGCCCACAGTTTCCGAGCCCCAGAGGCCCGGGGTGCCTCTAGGATCCGCCACGTGCGAGGAACCGGTGCCTGGAGCCTGGTCATATTCTCCAAAAAAAGCCAGGGACCTGCCTAATCCTTCAAGGCTGTGGTGCGAACCCTTGACGCCCCGACCATGGGCGTGGGACCGGCGGCGAGAACCAGTTCAAAATGCGCAAGGTTGCGCTTTTAGGCTCCACGCCCAATATCAATGCTGTATATTGCTATTCGGTGCCATTGAGATGGAACATTCTACCAGCAGTGGGCAGATTGATTCTAATACGACCATGGTGCGATTTTAATAATTTTGATGCGATTCTAAATCTGGCACCACCCAGGCCGCATTCACGACTCCCGATGTGCATCTACATTTAACATACATTCTAGCTCAGTGTAATTCTAATACTACCAAAGTGTTATTCTAATCGTTTTAATCCGATCATAATCCTGCACCCCCCAATTCGCATATTCGACCACCGGTTCGCATGTCCAAAGGCCATAGATACATATTACATACGTACATACGAGCACAGTTCGCTTGCACGTACACTATACATACATATGCGCAGAGTGTGATTCTAATACAATCACATTGTAATTCTAATTCTTGAAATGAGATTATAATACCGTACCTCTGTTTTTGGTGTTATAAATGATGAAACTAGTTTATAGTATTTTAATGTTTCGTGTTATCGTTTATAGTGTTACAGTTCACATGTCTTAGCGTACAGGATTCCCTGTATACTTGATGATTAGGGACCGTAACGTTGTGAATCGATAAATAATGGGGCCCTTTCCCCTCCAGGAACACATGTTAATGGGGAGACAGCCAAGATGCTGCCGGTTAAGGGCAGATGTGTGACGAAGATCCTCCACCTGAAACTCGCTTAAAACACGTTGTTGAAATGAATACATAAACGGACACACATTTGTTTAAAAAAATCGTTTTTATTCATCTGCAATCATTTTAAGTCAAAACTCGAACCGAATGTATTATGTCCTATGTTCACACATTTCCAGTACCATGCAAACCATTTCCGTTCCAGGAATACCAACGCGTTAAAGTATCATTCCCCATTATTTCCTTATTAGTTCACCACATTTGTTCACTGTGCGTCTATGTTGAAGTCAAGGCCATATATCCAACGAACGCGTCATCAATGTACATCCTGAAATCAGCTATCTAAAATCGATTAATACCAAACAAAAAAAGCCATACACATGAAAAAAATCTTTAAAATGTTGAGTAAAGATGTATCTACAGACGCATTCCAACTTTAGCTCAACAGGAACACCAAACGACTATAATTGAACCCTCTCACCACCAGTACTCATCACACCACTTCAGCAAGTAATCCGATAACATTACAAACTACCACTGTGCACGTCATTAAACTCTCAAAAATTACACACAAAAGTACTCGGTACGGCTTAATAGGTATAACCACATGCAACATTATATTTCAGTCACCCCGAGCTCTCGGTTTGATCCTCGAGCCACTCCATTACATCCAGCCATCTCTCGGGATCCAACTGCATGGGATCGAAGGTGGAAACTTCTTCAGGACTCATTGCAGCACCTTGAATTTCAGCTTTTGATTTCAGTTTCCTATCATTGTGAACCTTCTGATGCCTGTTCATGGTTGATGAGTCTGCAAATGTCTTCCCACACACAGGGCACAGGAAAGGCTTCTCGCCCGTGTGTGTTCTCTGATGACTATGAAGAGTTGATGAGTCTGCAAATGTCTTCCCACACACAGCGCACAGGAATGGCTTCTCGCCCGTGTGTGTTCTCTGATGACTATGAAGATTTGATGACTTGGAAAATGTCTTCCCACACACAGGGCACAGGAATGGCTTCTCGCCCGTGTGTGTTCTCTGATGACTATAAAGAGTTGATGAGTCTGCAAATGTCTTCCCACACACAGGGCACAGGAAAGGCTTCTCGCCCGTGTGTGTTCTCTGATGACTATGAAGAGTTGATGAGTCTGCAAATGTCTTCCCACACACAGCGCACAGGAATGGCTTCTCGCCCGTGTGTGTTCTCTGATGACTATGAAGATTTGATGACTTGGAAAATGTCTTCCCACACACAGGGCACAGGAATGGCTTCTCGCCCGTGTGTGTTCTCTGATGACTATGAAGAGTTGATGAGTCTGCAAATGTCTTCCCACACACAGGGCACAGGAATGGCTTCTCACCCGTGTGTGTTCTCTGATGACTATGAAGATTTGATGACTTGGAAAATGTCTTCCCACACACAGGGCACAGGAATGGCTTCTCGCCCGTGTGTGTTCTCTGATGACTATGAAGAGTTGATGAGTCTGCAAATGTCTTCCCACACACAGGGCACAGGAATGGCTTCTCGCCCGTGTGTGTTCTCTGATGACTATGAAGATTTGATGACTTTGAAAATGTCTTCCCACACACAGAGCACAGGAACGGCTTCTCGCCCGTGTGTGTTTTCTGATGGTCTTGAAGAGTTGATGACTGTGCAAATGCCTTCCCACACACAGAGCACAGGAATGGCTTCCCGCCCGTGTGTGTTCTCTGGTGACTCTGAAGATGTGATGACCGTGCAAATGTCTTCCCACACACAGGGCACAGGAACGGCTTCTCGCCCGTGTGTGTTCTGTGGTGTTTCTTAAGATGTGATGACCGTGAAAAGGACTTCTCACACACAGAGCAATTGAATGGCTTCTTGCCTCCGTGTGCGTGGGGCTGTGGAGAGCCTCTCTGCTCCATGTGAGCGTAGTAACAGCAGCGGTGTTATTGAGTCAAAAGTACGCTATTGGCCCCAAGGATGTTTAACGTTGAGTTTTGGATTTTGTTAACTGCTAAAACAAAAACGACACTCGCGTCTAACCGAGAGAAAAAAACAAATCCCGCTAATTTGACGACGAACACGTTTAAGAATTTATCCGCGAAAATAGACACTTACTTGGAGATTCACGGTATATCGATGTCTGAAACCCGTCTGAAGATGTCGCCACGAACTCTCCCGACCCAAAGTCGCTTAACTGTCGACTCAGCAATTGTGCTCGCCAGGCTGCGTTGTCTCGCGGTTGAAGGGCGATCAGCAGAGCGACGAGTCGAGCGTCCAACCTCATCAAGTTCCCTCTCGAAATGGCATTGAGCTCTGCTTCTGAGCCGCCTTATAACTCCCCCCCTAGGATCCAATCCTTTGTCTTTCAGGATATTTGCATTCGATTGTTAATTTTGGAAGGCACAATCCGCATGTCTATTAACATACCGAAGAATAATGTGCCCATTGTGCTTCATGCATTAATATGTACGTGCATCTCAGTGTGTAATTGTGCGCTTATTTTGAATAAATGGAAAAACATTGTCCTCCATTTAAAGTGAATGCAGAGAAATTAGCATGTAACTTTAGAAAAGGAAGAGAGCGGCCTTCTCGACGAGGGAGTGAAACCCAATAGGTAATATTCTTTTACAGCGTTACAATGGATAGGTTGTAGTTCATAGGTTATAATATTATGTTTCACTATGATAGAGCTTAACATGTGAAAGTATACAATATCAGAGTTGATCAAATGCGACAATCAAGGGCGTCAAGCGGGTGAGTTTGATCAGAGGCTTTAATCAAAGGCGTCATCCCATCACGGAACACCACCTCCCTGCGTTTATTACAGCAACAGAAGCAACTACAGCAGCAACAACAGCAGCGACAACAACAGCAGCAACATCACATTTCGAGGGCGACGCAGCTACTTCCGATTCTGCTGCCCAGCTTTTTGTAGTCGGGACCTGCTCTCGCAGGACCCCACACGTCTTTGGAAATGATTGCGATGATCATGTCTGAGCTGATAATTAAGTCACTCAAGATTACTTTGTTTAACCATAACTTTAGGTAGGTTAGTGTCATAAGGGCTCTGTGAATACTACTCATGAATGAAATCACACTCCTGTATGACCGACATTGTAATAATTTTGGTTGATCGAGTAGAACAAGTCACATGACATGTCCAGACGAATTATTATCAACAACAATGTCGTTAAATATGATGCTAAAATAAATGTTAACACTGGATTAAACGTGTACCTCTTAACCCCTCCCTCGCATTTACGACTGACGATTTGCATTTGCACGTAACATACATTCAAGCACAGTGAAATGCTAATACGACAATATTGTTATTCTAAAATGTGAATGCGATTCTTGCCCTGTACCCCCCACAGTTCACATATCCGACCCCCGGTTCGATTTAACAGATAATTTACATACATATGTGTAGAGTGCGATTGTAATACTTCTAATGAGATTTAAATACCGTACCTCCGTTTATGGTGCTATAAATTATAAAAACAGTTGATATTTTTATTGTCGTTTAATGTTGAGTGTTATTGTTTATAGTGTTATCAGTTTACGTGTTTTTAAGTACAGGTGATTCCCGGTATACTTCGGTATTCTGGACCTGAACGTCGCGAAACGATTCATAACGAGGACCTTTCCCCACCAGAGCGCAAGCCGCTAATGAAAAGAACTCGGGCCGGCGGGAACACGTGCTTCCATGGTTGGTCGGGGACAGGGCATGGTTGTATTGCCTACAGATGCCACCGGGAAAATCCAAGTTGCTCCGCCCATGGCGGGGACAGGTAGAGGTCATAGAGGTGGGTGATGTAAAGACAGTGCGTCAACTAAGGGACAAGTGGTGACAACAAGATAGAGAGAGTTCGAGAAGGGAAGGCGAGACCAAGTGTGGGCGGAGGTTCACGCCGAGAATGAGAGAGGGGGAGGAACGAGCTTTGGGGCTGTGTTGGCTGGTTGCTGTCTCGTCGTCGTTGCTATATCGTGACGCCTGGGTCCTAAGCAGCGTTAAAGGCTAAATCAAAGAACCCTCTGCAGTCTGAGTCCGGGGTCATTACAATTGTAACGATTCATTATTTCACGGGCTAATATTGGGTTTGTGCGATTATTTTACATATTCATACTAAATATTGATATTTGATGCCATTGAGATGGAAAATTAATCTAATAGTGGACAGCTTGATCCTAATACCACCAAAGTGTTATTCAAATAATTTTAATCCCATCCTGATCCTGCACCTTCCGTTTCACATATTCCACCCTTGGTTCGCACGTCCATATTACATACATACCATATTACATACATACATATTAGATACAAACATGTTACATACTCACGAGCATAGTGTGATTCTTAGATAAACGTCCGATTCAACACAGTACATAAAATCCGTGATCTGGTCCCGTCTGTAAAAGACGTGGTTCCAGACATACAGTACTCTGGCGTCTACAAACAAAGTTGCCTCTGTGGTAGCAGATACATTGGAGAAACCAAACGACATGTCTCGGACCGCATCCGTGAACATAAAGCAGACCTGAAACACGGTAGGACAAACACCTCAGCCGTGGCAGATCACTGTTACAATTCAGTAGGCTCACATGACATTGACTTCTACAACACAGAGGTTCTCTGCAAGCCATCTGACTACCATGAGAGATTCGTTCATGAGGCGATCCACATATACAAACACAGAGACAATTTCAACCGAGAAGATGGATTCTGGCTCAGCAATCGTTGGAAGGACGTAATAAACCACTTCGGATCTTAACTGATTGTTGTTCACGTTTACGGTGACTTTCAGACCGCAGTCCACTCACTGGCATTAACTGTGTATCTTGTGTTCTCCACAGGGAATGCATTATTTGCTCCGCTGCGGGTCTCCTGCCACCGCTCTCCCATTCACATGTTTCATTGCTTCTACATACTATTAACATTCCCTCCCTTTGTTAATGCTACCCCCTACCCCCTCCCTTTGGTGCTGCTGATCCTGCATAATGTATGGGCATAATATGACTTTCAAACCCCCCCGCCCACCTCCTACGCATTTCCCATATATATGCTAAATTCCTCTTGATATACAAATTATTTTGTCAAGGCGCTCTTCTTCCACCTCCAACCCAGCTTATATATACGCTCCAAGCTTGGCAGTGTTTCATTCTTCACCTGAAGACGGCTGCTTGCGTTGTAGCCGAAACGTCGTGATAATTATTTTATTATGTTTTATTTTTATTATTTTATTACTTCCCTTCTACGTGACTTTACCGAAAGACTACTCATGAATGAACTCATGCTTCTTTCGGTAGAAATTTGAAATCGTGTTGGTAGAACAAGTCGCCTGCCTTTTTAGACGAATTGTTATCTTCAAGTGCGTCCGTAAATAAACTGCTAAAATACACAGCAAAGTGAAGGCTGCCTTGTTGGGGAGATGCAGTTTGGGTAAGGCGCTGTGACCGGGTGATGACACGGATTCTGAAACAATGGCGTTAAACACTCGCTGCTTGGCCCCGTCGACAGCAGCGAAGGCTGTCATATATCGCTCCATTTACGAGTTGGATGGTGCTAGGTGTTGTTTTCTTCTAACCGATACTAACGTGCGTGTGTTTTGTATGTTTTTAGGATATGTCTATTGATGTTGTTCTTTTAATTGCGGCGTTTTATGTTGAGTTCTGTCACTTGAATGTTTAAGAATTCGTCACGTGAGCGTGGTGTTTTGCTTGTTGGAATTTCGCTTTGTTACAATTTGTGATTGTTATAAAATCGTAAAGATTCATAATCTCATGAGTTAAGAATCGGTTTGTGCGTGATTCTTATACGACCACACTGTGATTCTAATGCTTTTAATGATATTATAATACCTTACCTCCGTTTATATGGTTATAAATTAAAACACTAGTTTATAATCGTTCAATGTTTAGTGTTATCGTTTATAGTATTACAGTTTACATGTTATAAAGTAGAGTTTATCCCCAACATACTTCGGAATTAGGGACTGGTACGTTGATGAACGATTAACAACGGGGACCTTTCCCCTCAAGGAACACGTGTTAATCGGGTAGACAGCCAAGATGCTGCCGGTTAAGGGCACACTTGTGTGACGGAGATCCTCCACCTGAAACTCGCTTAACATGTTTTTGCTAGGAACATTATAAAATAAAAACCGGACAAACATTTGTTAAAAATACGTTTTCATTCATCTGCAATAATTTTTACGTCAAAACTCGAAGGGAATATTTATTATGTCCTATGTTCACACATTTCCAGTAGAATGCAAACCATTTCCGTTCCAGGAATACAAAAGCGTATAAGTTTCATTCCCCATGATTTCCTTATTAGTTCACCACATGTGTTCACTGTGGGTCTATGTTGAAGTCAAGGCCATATATCCAACGAACGCGTCATCAATGTACAACCTGAAAACCGGCTATCTAAAGTCGATTAATACCAATCAAAAAAAGCTATATACTTGAAAAAAAAACGTTTAAAATGTTGAGTAAAGATGTACCTACAGAGGCATTTCAACTTTAGCTCAACAGGGACACTTAACGACTACAATTGAACCCTCTCACAGCCAGTGCTCTTCACACCAATTCGGCAAGTAATCCGATAACATTACAAACCACCACTGTGCACGTAATTAAACTCTCACAAAAACTGTAAAACTAAAATGGTCAAAATTACACACAAAAGTACTCGAAACGGCTTAATAGGTATAACCACATAACGTAATATTTTTTCAGTCACCCCGAGCTCTCTGGTTGACTCTCGAGCCACTCCATTACATCCAGCCATCTCTCGGGATCCAACTGCATGGGATCGAAGGTGGAAACTTCTTCAGGACTCATTGCAGCACCTTGAATTTCAGCTTTTGATTTCAGTATCCTATCATTGTGGACCTTCTGATGCCTATTCCTGGTTGATGAGTGTGCAAATTTCTTCCCACACACAGAGCACAGGAATGGCTTCTCGCCCGTGTGTGTTTTCTTATGATCTTGAAGAGTTGATGAGTGTGCAAATGTCTTCCCACACACAGGGCACAGGAATGGCTTCTCGCCCGTGTGTGTTCTCTGGTGAGTTTGAAGAGTTGATAAGTGTGCAAATGTCTTTCCACACACAGAGCAATTGAATGGCTTCTTGTCTCCGTGTGCGTGGGGCTGTGGAGAGCGTCTCTGTTCCATGTGAGCGTAGCAACAGCAGCGGTGTTATCGAGTCAAAAGTACGCAATCGGCCGCAAGGATGTTTAGCGTTGAGTTTTGGATTTTGTTAACTGCTAAAACAAAAACGACACTCGCGTCTAACCGAGAGAAAAAACAAATCCCGCTAATTTGACGACGAACACGTTTAAGAATTTATCCGCGAAAATAGACACTTACTTGGAGATTCACGGTATATCGATGTCTGGAACCCGTCTGAAGATGTCGCCACGAACTCTCCCGACGCAAAGTCGCCTAACTGTCGACACAGCAATTGTGCTCGCCAGGCTGCGTTGTCTCGCGGTTGAAGGGCGATCAGCAGAGCGACGAGTCGAGCGTCCAACCTCACCAAGTTCCCTCTCGAAATGGCATTGAGCTCTGCTTCTGAGCCGCCTTATAACTCCCCCCCTAGGATCCAATCCTTTGTCTTTCAGGATATTTGCATTCGATTGTTAATTTTGGAAGGTACAATCCGCATGTCTATTAACATACCGAAGAGTAATGTGTCCATTGTGCTTCATGCATGAATATGTAAGTGCATCTCAGTGTGTAATTGTGCGCTTATTTTGAATAAATGGAAAAACGTTGTCCTCGATTTAAAGTGAATGCAGAGAAATTAGCATGTAACTTTAGAAAAGGAAGAGAGCGGCCTTCTCGACGAGGGAGTGAAACCCAATAGGTAATCTTCTTCCTAGCGTTGTTCCCGCTGTGACGCAGGGTCCGCTTTTCGGCATTGTCTTCTCCATTTGGCTCGGTCCAGGGCATCTTCAGGGGATGCGTTGACCGTCTTTATGTCTTCCTTTATTCGATCCATCCGTCGCTTCTTCGGACGTCAGCGTGGACGGCGGCCCTCTGGCTCAATACGCACGGCAGTCTTGGCCACTGATGACTCTTCACTTCGCATCACATGGCCGTACCACCGAAGCCTTGCCTCAAGCATCTTGTCTGCAATGGGGGCCACACCAAGTCGATTCCGAACGTCTTCGTTCATGACACGATCCCATCGAGTGAGTCCGAGGCTCCATCTGAGCATCCTCATCTCCATGGTGTGGAGAGCTTGTTCGTGTACAGTTGTGGCTGGCCAGCACTCGGATCCATAGAGTGCCACCGGTCGGACGATGGTCTTGTAAATTTTTCCCTTCAGCCTATCCGGCATTTTCCTATCACAGAGGACTCCGGTGACTTGCCTCCACTTCATCCATGCCGCATTAACTCGTGACCTCACATCAGTCGTGATGCTTCCATCTGAGCTGATGGTGGCGCCCAGGTACTTAAAGTCCGTCACTTTCTTCAGATCTTCTCCGTCAATGCTGATGGTGCCGTCGGTTTGGGGGCCACACTCCATATACTCCGTCTTTTTGATGTTGAACCTCATCCCGTTTTCGTCCAAACGTTCCTTCCACAGGCGCGTTTGTCTTTCCACTTCTCCTCTCTCTTCATCTGAGAGGAAGACGTCATCCGCGTAGAGAATTGACCATGGCAGGGGCGTGTGCAGGTCGGCAGTGATCGTGTCCATGCACAGGTTAAACAGGAGTGGTGACAGGGCCGATCCTTGGTGCACTCCAACGCTGATGGGAAATGGCGGTGATATGCCCACTGCACACCTGACTGCACTGGTGACGTTCTTGTATAGGAGTTGCACCCAATGCACGTAGGTTTCAGGGACTCCATGGGATCGAAGCGAGTGCCAGATGAGGTCGTGGGGGACCCTGTCAAATGCCTTTTCAAGGTCGAGGAACGACACGTGCACAGCTTTGTTCTTCTCTCTGTGCCTCTCCAGCAGGAGCCTCGCCGCGAATATGGCGTCCGTAGTGCCACATCCTTTGACGAAGCCGCATTGGTTGGGTGATAGGGTGACGATGTTTCTTATCCTCGTGTCCAAAACTCGCTCAAAGATCTTCATCGCATGACACAGGAGCCGGATTGACCTGTAATTCGAGCATTCTGCCACGGCCCCTTTACCCTTCCAAATTGGATCCGTCGTGCTGGTCGACCAGGCTTCTGGGACCTCACCGGTGCTCGTGATGGTGCTGAAGAGTTGGGTAAGGAGGGCAGCAACCTGCCTGCCAAGGATCTTCCAGGCCTCAGCAGGTATATCGTCCGGGCCAGTCGTTTTCCCATTCTTCATTCTCTTGATAGATTGTTCCACTTCGGTGATGGTGATAGGTGAAACCGGACCGAGGACGTGTTCAGCGCTAATAATAGGTGGGTGGGGAAATTCCTGGTTGCAGATTCCAGAGAAGTAGTCGCTCCAGCGTTGAAGGATGGCGGGCGGGTCTCTGAGAGCGCTGTGATTCTCATCCTTTATGCATTTGACCTGACCAATATCCTGAGTCGAACGATGGCGCGCCTCTGCCAGTCGATAGATCTTATTGGCACCTTCTGGGGTGTCCAGTTCGACATACAGTTGGTCGTATTGAGCTAATTTCACCGCTGCTACTACTCGCTTCGCTGCCGATTTGCAGTTTCTGTATTGTTGGTAGTCCAGATCTGCGAGCGTTTTGCGCCACTTCTTGAAAGCTAGCTTCTTCTCTTTCACTGCTAGCTGAACTTCTTTGTTCCACCACCATATTTGCTTGTCAATGAAGTGTTTTGCCGGCTTAGTTAGCCCCAGTGCTTCCGTTGCTGCTGTGCACAGTTGGCCGGCGAGATCTTCCCAAATCGCATTCGCTGGTCGGTTGGTGTTCACGTCAATCTGATTGAGGGCGACTCTCAGCTGATCTTTGCATTCCTTCATCCGCCACCACTTAATTCGCTGCTGTTCCGTTGTTGGTGGGCGATGTCGCTGGCCAATGTCCATTTTCATGTCCATGATCAGGATGCGATGTTGTGGGGTGATGTTGTCCGATGGTATGACTTTAGTGTTTGTCACCGTTTTCAGCTTATCCCGCTTGACAAGCCAGAAATCAATTTGATTTGATCTCCCACCACTGGCGTACGTAATGAGATGGGACGGTCTCTTCTTGAAGAAGGTGTTGGCGAGGACAAGATCATGGGCTTCCGCAAAGTCCAGGGCTCGGTTTTCCTCATCGTTCCGGGTACCATATCCTTGGCCACCATGGTTTCGAGGGTATCCATCCCGGGCGTTTCCAACGTGTCCATTTAGGTCTCCACCAATTACTAACTGCTCTTCTCCATTTATTTGATTGCATGTGTCCATCAATTGTTCCCAAAATTCCTCCTTGGTATCTGCTGGGCAGCCAGGCTGCGGCGCATACCACCAAAGTGTTATTCAAATAATTTTAATCCCATCCTGATCCTGCACCTTCATGTTTCACATATCCCACCATTGGTTCGCACGTCCATATTACATACATACATGTTACATGCATACATATTACATTCAGACATATCTCATGCATACATATTACATACAGACATGTTACATACTGACGAGCAAATTGTGATTCCTAGAGGACCACGGTGTGAAGCCAAGAATTCGAATTCAAATATCACACTTCAATGTACGGTGTTATAATCTTTAACACCAGTTTATTGTTATTTTATAGCGTTATAATGTATAGCTCATAGCTTATATTGTTAGAGTTCATAACATTATCATTTACTATAACACTAGTTTGTAGTGTTATTTTAAAGCGTTACAATGTATAGCTCATAGTTTAAAGGTTATATTGTTAGAGTTTATAATGTTAGAGTATACAATGTGAGTTTACAATTTGAAAGTTTGTGGACGTGCCCTGTCCTCGTGGGACCCGACACGGATTTGGAAATGATTGCTATGATCATGTCTGAGCTGGGATGAGCGACTAATGTTTACTTTGAATAATCATAACTGTGTGTAGGTTAGTGCAATCGGGGCTTAGTGAATACTACTCATGAATTAACTCATATTTCTTTCGGATAGAAATTTTAAATCGTGTTGGTAGAACAAGTCGCCTGCCTTTTCTAGACGAATTGTTATCTTCAAGTGCGTCCGTAAATAAACTGCTAAAATACACAGCATAGGGAAGGCTGCCTTGTTGGGGAGATGTAGTTTGGCTAAGGCGCTGTGGCCGGGTGATGACACGGATTCTGAAACAATGGAGTTAAACACTCGCTGCTTGGCCCCGTCGACAGCAGCGAAGGCTGTCATATACCGCCCCATTTACGAGTTGGCTCTTTGGGGCTGTATGTGAATAGTTGAAGGTGCTCGGTGTTGTTTTCTTCTAACAGCTACTAACGTGCGTGTGTTGTCTGTTTTTAGGATTTGTCCATAGATGTTGTTCTTTTTATTGCGGCGTTTCACTTGAGTGTAGCAGTTTGTTTAAAAATTCGTCACGTGAGCGTGGTGTTTTGCTTGTGGGAATTTCGCTTTGTCACAATTTGTGATTGTTATAATAATTGTAACGATTCATAATCTCATGAGTTTATAATGGGTTTGTGCGTGTATTTATATAAATATATTCCGTCTTTTGTTATTCGATGACATCTAGCATTAAAAATCGTGATTGTCATATGACCATGTTGTAATTGTAATAATTTTTATCCGATCTTTGCACGTACACTATACAAACATATGAGCATAGTGCGATTCTTATACGACCACACTGCTTTTAATGATTCTAATGATATTATAATACCTTACCTCCGTTTATATGGTTATAAATTAAAACACTAGTTTATAATCGTTTAATGTTTAGTGTTATCGTTTATAGTATTACAGTTTACATGTTATAGAGTACAGTTTATCCCCGACATACTTCGGGATTAGTGACTGGTACGTTGATGAACGATTAACTACGGGGACCTTTCCCCTCAAGGAACACGTGTTAATCGGGTAGACAGCCAAGATGCTGCCGGTTAAGGGCACACTTGTGTGACGGAGATCCTCCACCTAAAATTATCTTAACATGTTTTAAGCTTGGAACATTATAAAATAAAGACCGGACAAACATTTGTTAAAAATACGTTTTTATTCATCTGCAATCATTTTTACGTCAAAACTCAAAGGGAATATTTATTATGTCCTATGTTCAAACATTTCCAGTACAATGCAAACCATTTCCGTTCCAGGAATACCAAAGCGTTAAAGTTTCATTCCCCATGATGTCCTTATTAGTTCACCACATTTGTTCACTGTGCGTCTATGTTGAAGTCAAGGCCATATATCCAACGAACACGTCATCAATGTACATCCGGAAACCGGCTATCTAAAGTCGATTAATACCATCCAAAAAAGCTATATACTTGAAAAAAACTGTTTAAAATGTTGAGTAAAGATGTACCTACAGACGCATTCCAACTTTAGCTCAACAGGAACACTTAACGACTACAATTGAACCCTCTCACAACCAGTGCTCTTCACACCAATTCGGCAAGTAATCCGATAACATAACAAACCACCACTGTGCACGTAATTAAACTCTCAAAAAAACTGTAAAACTAAAATGGTCAAAATTACACACAAAAGTACTCGAAACGGCTTAATAGGTATAACCACATGACGTAATATTTTTTCAGTCACCCCGAGCTCTCTGTTTGATCCTCGAGCCACTCCATTACATCCAGCCATCTCTCGGGATCCAACTGCATGGGATCGAAGGTGGAAACTTCTTCAGGACTCATCGCAGCACCTTGAATTTCAGCTTTTGATTTCAGTTTCCTATCATTGTGGACCTTCTTATGCCTGTTCATGGTTGATGACTGTGCAAATGTCTTCCCACACACAAGGCACAGGAATGGCTTCTCGCCCGTGTGTGTTCTCTGATGACTCTGAAGATGTGATGACTGTGCAAATTTCTTCCCACACACAGGACACAGGAATGGCTTCTCGCCCGTGTGTGTTTTCTGGTGTCTCTGAAGATGTGATGGCCATGAAAATGTCTTCCCACACACAGAGCAATTGAATGGCTTCTTCTCTCCGTGTGCGTGGGGCTGTGGAGAGCGTCTCTGCTCCATGTGAGCGTAGTAACAGCAGCGGTGTTATCGAGTCAAAAGTTCTCTATAGGCCGCAAGGATGTTTAGCGTTGAGTTTTGGATTTTGTTAACTGCTAAAACAAGAACGACACTCGCGTCTAACCGAGACGCAAAAAAATCCCGCTAATTTGTCGGCGAACACGTTTAAGAGTTTAATCGCGAAAATAAACACTTACTTGGAGATTTACGGTATATCGATGTCTGGATCCCGTCTGAAGATGTCGCCACGAACTCTCCCGACGCAAAGTCGCCTAACTGTCGACACAGCAATTGTGCTCGCCAGGCTGCGTTGTCTCGCGGTTGAAGGGCGATCAGCAGAGCGACGAGTCGAGCGTCCAACCTCATCAAGTTCCCTCTCGAAATGGCATTGAGCTCTGCTTCTGAGCCGCCTTATAACTCCCCCCCTAGGATCCAATCCTTTGTCTTTCAGGATATTTGCATTCGATTGTTAATTTTGGAAGGTACAATCCGCATATCTATTAACAAACCGAAGGGCAATGTGCCCATTGTGCTTCATGCATGAATATGTAAGTGCATCTCAGTGTGTAATTGTGCGCTTATTTTGAATAAATGGAAAAACTTTGTCCTCGATTTAAAGTGAATGCAGAGAAATTAGCATGTAACTTTAGAAAAGGAAGAGAGCGGCCTTCTCGACGAGGGAGTGAAACCCAATAGGTAATATTCTTTTACAGCGTTACAATGGATAGGTTGTAGTTCATAGGTTATAATATTATGTTTCACTATGATAGAGCTTAACATGTGAGAGTATACAATATCAGAGTTGATCAAATGCGACGATCAAGGGCGTCAATCGGGTGAGTTTGATCAGAGGCTTTAATCAAAGGCGTCATCCCATCACGGAACACCACCTCCCTGCGTTTATTACAGCAACAGAAGCAACTACAGCAGCAACATCACATTTCGAGGGCGACGCAGCTACTTCCGATTCTGCTGCCCAGCTGTTTGTAGTCGGGACCTGCTCTCGCAGGACCCCACACGTCTTTGGAAAAGATTGCGATGATCATGTCTGAGCTGATAATTAAGTCACTCAAGATTACTTTGTTTAACCATAACTTTAGGTAGGTTAGTGTCATAAGGGCTCTGTGAATACTACTCATGAATGAAATCACACTCCTGTATGACCGACATTGTAATAATTTTGGTTGATCGAGTAGAACAAGTCACATGACATGTCCAGACGAATTATTATCAACAACAATGTCGTTAAATATGATGCTAAAATAAATGTTAACACTGGATTAAACGTGTACCTCTTAACCCCTCCCTCGCATTTACGACTGACGATTTGCATTTGCACGTAACATACATTCAAGCACAGTGAAATGCTAATACGACAATATTGTTATTCTAAAATGTGAATGCGATTCTTGCCCTGTACCCCCCACAGTTCACATATCCGACCCCCGGTTCGATTTAACTGATAATTTACATACATATGTGTAGAGTGCGATTGTAATACTTCTAATGAGATTTAAATACCGTACCTCCGTTTATGGTGCTATAAATTATAAAAACAGTTGATATTTTTTATTGTCGTTTAATGTTTAGTGTTATTGTTTATAGTGTTATCAGTTTACGTGTTTTTAAGTACAGGTGATTCCCGGTATACTTCGGTATTCTGGACCTGAACGTCGCGAAACGATTCATAACGAGGACCTTTCCCCACCAGAGCGCAAGCCGCTAATGAAAAGAACTCGGGCCGGCGGGAACACGTGCTTCCATGGTTGGTCGGGGACAGGGCATGGTTGTATTGCCTACAGGTGCCACCGGGAATGTCCCCCAAGTTGCTCCGCCCATGGTGGGGTCAGGTAGAGGTCATAGAGGTGGGTGATGTAAAGACAATGCGTCAACTAAGGGACAAGTGGTGACAACAAGATAGAGAGAGTTCGAGAAGGGAAGGCGAGACCAAGTGTGGACGGAGGTTCACGCCGAGAATGAGAGAGGGGGAGGAACGAGGTTTGGGGCTGTGTTGGCTGGTTGCTGTCTCGTCGTCGTCGTTGCTATATCGTGACGCCTGGGGTCTGAAACCGCGTTAAAGGCTAAATAAAAGAGTTTGGAGTCATTACAATTGTAACGATTCATTATTTCACGGGCTAATATTGGGTTTTTGCGATTATTTTACATATTCATACTGAATATTGCTATTTGATGCCATTGAGATGGAACATTCATCGAATAGTGGACAGCTTGATCCTAATACCACCAAAGTGTTATTCAAATAATTGTAATCCCATCCTGATCCTGCACCTTCCGCTTCACATATCCCACCATTGGTTGGCACGTCCAAATTACATACAGACATGTTACATACATACATGTACATACTTACGAGCATAGTGTGATTCGAAGAGGACCACGGAATGATTATAATAATTCGATTGAGATTCAAATATAACACTTCATTGTACGGTTTGCTAATCTACAACACTAGTTAATAATGTTCTTTTATAGCGTTTTAATGTATAGCTCATAGGTTATATTGTTAGAGTTCACACATTTAGAGTTTACTTTAAACTTGTTTACGGTAATTTGTATATTCTTCAAATGTATATGTTAATGTTTATAAATTATATTGTTGGAGTTCAAATTGTTAACGTTCACAGTGTGAGAGTTAACAATGTAAGAGTATATAAGCCGTTATCCTCTTACGGGACACCAACATGCTGCCTATATAACAGTAACAGAAGCAACTACAGCAGCTACGAAACCGTTCGATGGCAAAGGAGCGACTTCTGCTTCTGCTCCAACTGCCGCCCGGCTGTTTGCACGCCGACTCTGCTCTCGTGGGACCCCACACGTCTATGGAAATAGACAAAGGATTTGATCCTAGGGGGGGAGTTATAAGGCGGCTCAGAAGCAGAGCTCAATGCCATTTCGAGAGGGAACTTGATGAGGTTGGACGCTCGACTCGTCGCTCTGCTGATCGCCCTTCAACCGCGAGACAACGCAGCCTGGCGAGCACAATTGCTGTGTCGACAGTTAGGCGACTTTGCGTCGGGAGAGTTCGTGGCGACATCTTCAGACGGGTTCAAGACATCGATCTACCGTGAATCTCCAAGTAGGTGTCTATTTCCGCGGATAAAATCTTAAACGTGCGTGGGGCTGTGGAGAGCGTCTCTGCTCCATGTGAGCGTAGTAACAGCAGCGGTGTTATCGAGTCAAAAGTACGCTATCGGCCGCAAGGATGTTTAGCGTTGAGTTTTGGATTTTGTTAACTGCTAAAACTCGTGTCTGAACGAGAGGCAAAACAAATCCCGCTAATTTGACGACGAACACGTTTAAGAATTTATCCACGAAAATAGACACTTACTTGGAGATTCACGGTATATCGATGTCTGGATCCCGTCTGAAGATGTCGCCACGAACTCTCCCGACGCAAAGTCGCCTAACTGTCGACACAGCAATTGTGCTCGCCAGGCTGCGTTGTCTCGCGGTTGAAGGGCGATCAGCAGAGCGACGAGTCGAGCGTCCAACCTCATCAAGTTCCCTCTCGAAATGGCATTGAGCTCTGCTTCTGAGCCGCCTTATAACTCCCCCCCCTAGGATCCAATCCTTTGTCTTTCAGGATATTTGCATTCGATTGTTAATTTTGGAAGGTACAATCCGCATGTCTATTAACATACCGAAGGGTAATGTGCCCATTGTGCTTCATGCATGAATATGTAAGTGCATCTCAGTGTGTAATTGTGCGCCTATTTTGAATAAAAACTTTGTCCTCGATTTAAAGTGAATGCAGAGAAATTAGCATGTAACTTTAGAAAAGGAAGAGAGCGGCCTTCTCGACGAGGGAGTGAAACCCAATAGGTAATATTCTTCCTAGCCTTGTTCCCGCTATGGCGCAGGGTCCGCTTTTCGGCATTGTCTTCTCCATTTGGCTCGGTCCAGGGCATCTTCAGGGGATGCGTTGACCGTCTTTATGTCTTCCTTTATTCGATCCATCCATCGCTTCTTCGGACGTCCGCGTGGACGGCGGCCCTCTGGCTCAATACGCATGGCAGTCTTGGCCACTGATGACTCTTCACTTCGCATCACATGGCCGTACCACCGAAGCCTTGCCTCAAGCATCTTGTCCGCAATGGGGGCCACACCAAGTCGATTCCGAACGTCTTCGTTCATGACACGATCCCATCGAGTGAGTCCGAGGCTCCATCTGAGCATCCTCATCTCCATGGTGTGGAGAGCTTGTTCGTGTACAGTTGTGGCTGGCCAGCACTCGGATCCATAGAGTGCCACCGGTCGGACGATGGTCTTGTAAATTTTTCCCTTCAGCCTATCCGGCATTTTCCTATCACAGAGGACTCCGGTGACTTGCCTCCACTTCATCCACGCCGCATTGACTCGTGACCTCACATCAGTCGTGATGCTACCATCTGAGCTGATGGTGGAACCCAGGTACTTGAAGTCCGTCACTTTCTTCAGATCTTCTCCGTCAATGCTGATGGTGCCGTCGGTTTGGGGGCCACACTCCATATACTCCGTCTTTTTGATGTTGAACCTCATCCCGTTTTCGTCCAAACGTTCTTTCCACACGCGCGTTTGTCTTTCCACTTCTCCTCTGTCTTCATCTGAGAGGAGGACGTCATCCGCGTAGAGAATTGACCATGGCAGGGGCGTGTGCAGGTCGGCAGTGATCGTGTCCATGCACAGGATAAACAGGAGTGGTTACAGGGCCGATCCTTGGTGCACTCCAACGCTGATGGGAAATGGCGGTGATATGCCCACTGCACACCTGACTGCACTGGTGACGTTCTTGTATAGGAGTTGCACCCAATGCACGTAGGTTTCAGGGACTCCATGGGATCGAAGCGAGTGCCAGATGAGGTCGTGGGGGACCCTGTCAAATGCCTTTTCAAGGTCGAGGAACGACACGTGCACAGCTTTGTTCTTCTCTCTGTGCCTCTCCAGCAGGAGCCTCGCTGCGAATATGGCGTCCGTAGTGCCACATCCTTTGACGAAGCCGCATTGGTTGGGTGATAGGGTGACGATGTTTCTAATCCTCGTGTCCAAAACTCGCTCAAAGATCTTCATCGCATGACACAGGAGCCGGATTGGCCTGTAATTTGAGCATTCTGCCACGGCCCCTTTACCCTTCCAAATTGGATCCGTCGTGCTGGTCGACCAGGCTTCTGGGACCTCACCGGTGCTCGTGATGGTGCTGAAGAGTTGGATAAGGAGGGCAGCACCCTGCCTGCCAAGGATCTTCCAGGCTTCAGCAGGTATATCGTCCGGGCCAGTCGCTTTCCCATTCTTCATTCTCTTGATAGCTTGTTCCACTTCGGTGATGGTGATAGGTGAAACCGGATCGAGGACGTGTTCAGCGCTAATAATAGGTGGGTGGGGAAATTCCTGGTTGCAGATTCCAGAGAAGTAGTCGCTCCAGCCTTGAAGGATGGCGGGCGGGTCTCTGAGAGCGCTGTGATTCTCATCCTTTATGCATTTGACCTGACCAATATCCTGAGTCGAACGATGGCGCGCCTCTGCCAGTCGATAGATCTTATTGGCACCTTCTGGGGTGTCCAGTTCGACATACAGTTGGTCGTATTGAGCTAATTTCACCGCTGCTACTACTCGCTTCGCTGCCGATTTGCAGTTTCTGTATTGTTGGTAATCCAGATCTGCGAGCGTTTTGCGCCACTTCTTGAAAGCTAGCTTCTTCTCTTTCACTGCTAGCTGAACTTCTTCGTTCCACCACCATATTTGCTTGTCAATGAAGTGTTTTGCCGGCTTAGTTAGCCCCAGTGCTTCCGTTGCTGCTGTGCACAGTTGGCCGGCGAGATCTTCCCAAATCGCATTCGCTGGTCGGTTGGTGTTCACGTCAATCTGATTGAGGGCGACTCTCAGCTGATCTTTGCATTCCTTCATCCGCCACCACTTAATTCGCTGCTGTTCCGTTGTTGGTGGGCGATGTCGCTGGCCAATGTCCATTTTCATGTCCATGATCAGGATGCGATGTTGTGGGGTGATGTTGTCCGATGGTATGACTTTAGTGTTTGTCACCGTTCTCAGCTTATCCCGCTTGACAAGCCAGAAATCAATTTGAGTTGATATCCCACCACTGGCGTACGTAATGAGATGGGACGGTCTCTTCTTGAAGAAGGTGTTGGCGAGGACAAGATCATGGGCTTCCGCAAAGTCCAGGGCTCGGTTTTCCTCATCGTTCCGGGTACCATATCCTTGGCCACCATGGTTTCGAGGGTATCCATCCCGGGGGTTTCCAACGTGTCCATTTAGGTCTCCACCAATTACTAACTGCTCTTCTCCATTTATTTGATTGCATGTGTCCATCAATTGTTCCCAAAATTCCTCCTTGGTATCTGCTGGGCAGCCAGGCTGCGGCGCATACCACCAAAGTGTTATTCAAATAATTGTAATCCCATCCTGATTCTGCACCTTCATGTTTCACATATCCCACCATTGGTTCGCACGTCCATATTACATACATACATACATGTTACATGCATACATATTACATACAGACATATCTCATGCATACATATTACATACAGACATGTTACATACTGACGAGCAAATTGTGATTCCTAGAGGACCACGGTGTGAAGCTAAGAATTCGAATTCAAATATCACACTTCAATGTACGGTGTTCTAATCTTTAACACCAGTTTATTGTTATTTTATAGCGTTATAATGTATCGCTCATAGCTTATATTGTTAGAGTTCACAACATTATAGTTTACTATAATACTAGTTTGTAGTGTTATTTTAAAGCGTTGCAATGTATAGCTCATAGTTTAAAGGTTATATTGTTAGAGTTTATAATGTTAGAGTATGCAATGTGAGTTTACAATTTGAGAGTTTGTGGACGTGCCCTGTTCTCGTGTAACCCGACACGGATTTGGAAATAATTGCTATGATCATGTCTGAGCTGGGATGAGCGACTAATGTTTACTTTGTTTAATCATAACTGTGTGTAGGTTAGTGCCATCGGGGCCTAGTGAATACTACTCATGAATGAACTCATACTTCTTTCGGATAGAAATTTGAAATCGTGTTGGTAGAACAAGTCGCCTGCCTTTTCTAGACGAATTGTTATTTTCAAGTGCGTCCGTAAATATAGTGCTAAAATACACAGCATAGGGAAGGCTGCCTTGTTGGGGAGATGTAGTTTGGCTAAGGCGCTGTGGCCGTGTGATGACACGGATTCTGAAACAATGGAGTTAAACACTCGCTGCTTGGCCCCGTCGACAGCAGCGAAGGCTGTCATATACCGCTCCATTTACGAGTTGGCTGTATGATGTGTATAGTTGAAGGTGCTAGGTGTTGTCTTCTTCTAACAGCTACTAACGTGCGTGTGTTGTCTGTTTTTAGGATTTGTCCATTGATGTTGTTCTTTTTATTGGCGTTTTTTTTGTTGAGTTCTGTCACTTGAGTGTTGCCGTTTGTTTAAGAATTCGCCACGTGATCGTGGTGTTTTGCTTGTGGGAATTTCTGTCACAATTTGTGATTGTTATAATAATTGTAACTCTTCATAATCTCATAAGTTTATTATGGGTTTGTGCGTGTATTTATGTAAATATATTCCGTCTTTTGTTATTCCATGACATCTAGCAGTGAAAATCGTGATTGAAATATGACTGTTGTAATTGTAATAATTTATATCCGATCCTTACACGTACACTATACATACATATGAGCAGAGTGCGATTCTAATTCTTCTAATGATATTATAATACCTTACCTCCGTGTATATGGTTATAAATTAAAACACTAGTTTATAATCGTTTAATGTTTAGTGTTATCGGGATTAGGGACTGATCCGTTGATGAATGATTAACTACGGGGACCTTTCCCCTCAAGGAACACGTGTTAATCGGGTAGACAGCCAAGATGATGCCGGTTAAGGGCACACTTGTGTGACGGAGATCCTCCACCTGAAATTCTCTTAACATATTTTTGCTAGGAACATTATAAAATTAAGACTGGACAAACATTTGTTAAAAATACGTTTTTATTCATCTGCAATCATTTTTACGTCAAAACTCGAAGGGAATATTTATTATGTCCTATGTTCACACATTTCCAGTACAATGCAAACCATTTCCGTTTCAGGAATACCAAAACGTTAAAGTATCATTCCCCATGATGTCCTTATTAGTTCACCACATTTGTTCACTGTGAGTCCATGTTGAAGTCAAGGACATATATCCAACGAACGCGTCATCAATGTACATCCTGAAATCGACTATCTAAAGTCGATTATTACCAACCAAAAAAAACTTTATACTTGAAAAAAAAAACCTTTTAAAATGTTGAGTAAAGATCAAACTACAGACGCATTCCAACTTTAGCTCAACAGGAACACTTAACGACTACAATTGAACCCTCTCACAACCAGTGATCATCACACCACTTCGGCAAGTAATCCGATAACATTACAAACCACCACTGTGCACGTCATTAAACTCTCAAAAACTGTAAAACTAAAATGGTCAAAATTAAACACAAAAGTACTCGATACGGATTAAAAGGTATAACCACATGACATAATATTTTTTCAGTCACTCCGAGCTTTCTGGTTGACTCTCGAGCCACTCCATTACATCCAGCCATCTCTCGGGATCCAACTGCATGGGATCGAAGGTGGAAACTTCTTCAGGACCAATTGCAGCACCTTGAATTTCAGCTTTTGATTTCAGTTTCCTATCATTGTGGACCTTCTGATGCCTGTTCCTGGTTGATGACCGTGCAAATGCCTTCCCACACACAGAGCACAAGAATGGCTTCTCGCCCGTGTGTGTTCTCTGATGACTCTGAAGTTGTGATGCCTGTGCAAATTTCTTCCCACACATTGGGCACAGGAATGGCTTCTCGCCCGTGTGCGTTTTCTTATGATCTTGAAGAGTTGACGAGTGTGCAAATGTCTTCCCACACACAGAGCACAAGAACGGCTTCTCGCCCGTGTGTGTTCTCTGATGACTCTGAAGATGTGATGAATGTGCAAATGCCTTCCCACACACAGGGCACAGGAATGGCTTCTCGCCCGTGTGCGTTTTCTGGTGAGTTTGAAGATGTGATGACTTTGCAAATGTCTTCCCACACACAGGGCACAGTAATGGCTTCTCGCCCGTGTGCGTTTTCTTATGATCTTGAAGAGTTGATGACCGTGCAAATGTCTTCCCACACACAGAGCACAGAAACGGCTTCTCGCCAGTGTGTGTTCTCTGATGACTCTGAAGATGTGATGAATGTGCAAATGCCTTCCCACACACAGGGCACAGGAATGGCTTCTCGCCCGTGTGTGTTCTCTGGTGACTCTGAAGATGTGATGAGTGTGCAAATGTCTTCCCGCACACAGAGCACAGGAACGGCTTCTCGCCCGTGTGTGTTCTCTGGTGACTCTGAAGATGTGATGAGTGTGCAAATGTCTTCCCGCACACAGAGCACAGGAACGGCTTCTCGCCCGTGTGTGTTCTCTGGTGTCTCTGAAGATGTGATGGCCATGAAAAGGACTTCCCACACATAGAGCAATTGAATGGCTTCATGCCTCCGTGTTCGTGGGGATGTGGAGAGCGTCTCTGCTCCATGTGAGCGTAGTAACAGCAGCGGTTTTATCGAGTCAAAAGTACGCTATCGGCCGCAAGTATGTTTAGCGTTAGGATTTTGTTAACTGCTAAAACAAGAACGACACTCGCGTCTAACCGAGACGCGAAAAAATCCCGCTAATTTGACGACGAACACGTTTAAGAGTTCATCCGCGAAAATAGACACTTACTTGGAGATTCACGGTATATCGATGTCTGGAACCCGTCTGAAGATGTCGCCACGAACTCTCCCGACGCAAAGTCGCCTAACTGTCGACACAGCAATTGTGCTCGCCAGGCTGCGTTGTCTCGCGGTTGAAGGGCGATCAGCAGAGCGACGAGTCGAGCGTCCAACCTCATCAAGTTCCCTCTCGAAATGGCATTGAGCTCTGCTTCTGAGCCGCCTTATAACTCCCCCCCCTAGGATCCAATCCTTTGTCTTTCAGGATATTTGCATTCGATTGTTAATTTTGGAAGGTACAATCCGCATGTCTATTAACATACCGAAGAGTAATGTGCCCATTGTACTTCATGCATGAATTTGTAAGTGCATTTCAGTGTGTAATTGTGCGCTTATTTTGAATAAATGGAAAAACTTTGTCCTCGATTTAAAGTGAATGCAGAGAAATTAGCATGTAACTTTAGAAAAAGAAGAGAGCGGCCTTCTCGACGAGGGAGTGAAACCCAATAGATAATATTCTTTTACAGCGTTACAATGGATAGGTTGTAGTTCATAGGTTATAATCCACCTTCGATCCCATGCAGTTGGATCCCGAGAGATGGCTGGATGTAATGGAGTGGCTCGAGAGTCAACCAGAGAGCTCGGAGTGACTGAAAAAATATTATGTCATGTGGCTATACCTGTTAATCCGTATCGAGTACTTTTGTGTATAATTTTGACCATTTTTGTTTTACAGTTTTTGTGAGTTTAATTACGTGCAAAGCGGTGGTTTGTAATGTTATCGGATTACTTGCGAAGTGGTGTGATGAGCACTGGTTGTGAGAGGGTTCAATTGTAGTCGTTAAGTGTTCCTGTTGAGCTTGAGTTGGAATGCGTCTGTAGGTAGATCTTTACTCAACATTTTAAAAGGTTTTTTTTTCAAGTATAAAGTTTTTTTTGGTTGGTAATAATCGACTTTAGATAGTCGATTTCAGGATGTACATTGATGACGCGTTCTTTGGAAATATGGACTTGACTTCAACATAGACGCACATGTGAACAAACGTGATGAACTAATAAGGAAATCATGGGGAATCATACTTTAACGCTTTGGTATTCCTGGAACGGAAATGGTTTGCATTGTTCTGGAAATGTGTGAACATAGGACATAATAAATATTCCCTTCGAGTTTTGACGTAAAAATGATTGCAGATGAATAAAAGCGTATTTTTTACAAATGTTTGTCCGGTCTTAATTTTATAATGTTCCTAGCAAAAACATGTGAAGATAATTTCAGGTGGAGGATCTCCGTCACACAAGTGTGCCCTTAACCAGCAGCATCTTGTCTGTCTACCCGATTAACACGTGTTCCTTGAGGGGAAAGGTCCCCGTAGTTAATCGTTCATTAACGTACCAGTCCCTCATCCCGAAGTATGTCGGGGATAAACTGTACTCTATAACATGTAAACTGTTATACTATACACGATAACACTAAACATTAAACAATTATAAACTAGTGTTTTAAATTATAACCATATAAACGTAGGTAAGGTATTATAATATCATCAGAAGCATTATAATCACAGTGTGGTTGTATAATAATCGCACTCTGCTCATGTAACACTCAAGTGACAGAACTCAACAAAAAAACGCCGCAATAAAAAGAACAACATCTATGGACAAATCCTAAAAACAGACAACACACGCACGTTAGTAGCTGTTAGCAGAAGACAACACCTAGCACCTTCAACTATACACATCATACAGCCAACTCGTAAATGGGGCGGTATATGACAGCCTTCGCTGCTGTCGACGGAGCCAAGCAGCGAATGTTTAACTCCATTGTTTCAGAATCCGTGTCATCACCCGGCCACAGCGCCTTAGCCAAACCACATCTCCACAACAAGGCAGCCTTCCCTATGCTGTGTATTTTAGCAGTATATTTACTGACGCACTTGAAGATAACAATTAGTCTAGAAATGGCAGCCGACTTGTTCTACCAACACGATTTCAATTTATATCCGAAAGAAGTATGAGTTCATTCATGAGTAGTATTCACTAAGCCCCGATAGCACTAACCTACACACAGTTATGATTAAACAAAGTAAAAATTAGTCGCTCATCCAAGCTCAGACATGATCATAGCAATTATTTCCAAATCCTTGTCGGGTCCCACGAGAACAGGGGGCCTCGCTCACGTGGCGACAGCGATCGCCTCACTCCTCCGCCGCGTGCTGCTTTGTGGTGGCAGGTCCACCGCCCAGTAGGGGTGGTGGCGGTGGTCGTGCATCGGTGCCAACCGTGACCGCTATCACCACACTACCCACTCACCCCGTGATACTCGCTACGCACACCACACGGTTCCCCAGAGAGACGGTGCCACTGGGACCACAGCTGGGGAATGAAGCTGAGCAGCAGATGCCAGGACTACAGCGGAGAATGACTGCTGCCGGCGCAGCCAATGACATCGCCTGTTGCAATCCTTGCTCTGTGTGCGCGCGAGTCAATGGGGAGGGGGGTGTGGACGTCATCGCTCACCCCCCATGCACAAATCATTTTCTTTTTAACTCCTCTATACCCGGTCGATATCCCTGTACCGGTATTAGTATTATTCCTACCAGCCCACCCCGCAGGGTCCTGTTTTCAAATACGTATTTAAAAATATGTTTTCAATTTTTTAAAAATTTAGAATGTCGTTGTCCATGTGGGGAGCGCAGTGGATCGTTTCGTCTAAGCTGCTTTTCGGAATCCGCGTGATAACCCAGTCACATCGCCTAACTCCAGTCAAAGCACCTTACCCAAACTACATCTCCCCAACAAGGCAGCCTTACCGCTGCTGTGTATTGTGTTTATGGGATAACAGAGGTGTGTATTATCCCATACGCCTTGACCAAAACGACTGATTATCCGCTTAACACCATAGCCCGTAAAACACTATTGGAGACAGTGTTGTTTGAGAGCAGCTTTTAAAGTCGAGTGTGGTCACTACGCGTCTGTACGTGCTCCCTCCCGAAGCTTGGCGGTTTTTGGCAACGCCACGGGGCTGCGTTCACTTTAAATTGAGGACAACGGAGGGCATGGCGAACGTGTTTATCCATTTATTCAAAATTTGTTGTTGATAATAATTCGTCTGGACATGGCACGTGCCTTATTCTACTCGATTAACAAAAATTAGTACAATGCCATACATTAGTGTGATTTCATTCATGAGTAGTATTCATAGAGCCCCAATGACACTAACCTACCTAAAGTTATGGTTAAAAAAAGTAATCTTGAGTGACTTAATTCTCAGCTCAGACATGATCATCGCAATCATTTCCAAAGACGTGTGGGGTCCTGCGAGAGCAGGTCCCGACTACAAACAGCTGGGCAGCAGAATCGGAAGTAGCTGCGTCGCCCTCGAAATGTGATGTTGCTGCTGTTGTTGTCGGTGCTGTTGTTGCTGCTCTAGTTGCTTCTGTTGCTGTGATATACCCAGGGAGGTGGTGTTCCGTGATGGGATGACGCCTTTGATTAAAGCCTCTGATCAAACTCACCCGATTGACGCCCTTGATCGTCGCATTTGATCAACTCTGATATTGTATACTCTCACATGTTAAGCTCTATCATAGTGAAACATAATATTATAACCGATGAACTACAACCTATCCATTGTAACGCTGTAAAATAATATTACCTATTTGGTTTCACTCCCTCGTCGAGAAGGCCGCTCTCATCCTTTTCTAAAGTTACATGCTAATTTCTCTGCATTCACTTTAAATCGAGGACAAAGTTTTTCCATTTATTCAAAATAAGCCCACAATTACACACTGAGATGCACTTACATATTCATGCATGAAGCACAACATTACCCTTCGGTATGTTAATCTACATGCGGATTGTGCCTTCCAAAATTAACAATCGAATGCAAATATCCTGAAAGACAAAGGATTTGATCCTAGGCGGGGAGTTATAAGGCGGCTCAGAAGCAGAGCTCAATGCCATTTCGAGAGGGAACTTGATGAGGTTGGACGCTCGACTCGTCGCTCTGCTGATCGCCCTTCAACCGCGAGACAACGCAGCCTGGCGAGCATTGTAAACTCTCACATGTTAAACTCTAACATAGTGAAATATAATATTATAAACTATGAACCACGCTTAAAAATACGATTAACTGTTATAGTGCAGAACCACATAATTGGAGGTATGGGATTATAATCGCATACTAATCATTAGAATCGCACTGAGCTAATTAGAATCACACTGTGGTTGTACGTATGGTAAGTTAATATGCCAACCAGGGGTATAATATGCAGGATTAGAATCGAATTACAATTATTCGAATCCCACTCGTATTAGAATCACACTTTCCACTGTTGGATGAATGTGTCGTATCAATGGAATCGAATAGCCATATAAGTATAAACAGTATACACAAATAAAGAGTATAACAATCACACATTGTAACATAGATACAATAAACATTATTAAAAACGTATTTACAAATATATATTCCACTTTTTTAAAACTCAGAATGTCGTCGTTCATGTGGGGAGATGGAGCGCAGTGGATCGTATTGTCTAAGCTGTTTTTCGGAATCCGTGTGATAACCCAGTCACATCGCCTGTAAACCACCATTGGTGATAGTGTTGTTTGAGAGCAGCTATTAAACTCGCTTTGGCAAACGAGGTGGTGGCTGTTTAAACGATGCCTCGCTGTTTGTCTCCGGAGTTATGACGGATACAAACCAGACCAAGCGGAGACCATGTACCAGATCGGATTTTGGTTACTGATGTTAGAGTGATTGTGTGGCAAGTGTGGTCACTACGCGACTGTACGTGCTCACTCCCGAAGCTCGGCGATTTTTGGCAACGCCACGGGGCTGCATTCACTTTAAATCGAGGACAATGGAGGGCATGGGGAACGTGTTTTTCCAGCGCTAATCCCATTTATTCAAAATAAGCGCACAATTACACACTGAGATGCACTTCAATATTCATGCATGAAGCACAATGGGCACATTACCCTTCAGTATGTTAATAAACATGCGGATTATACCTTCCAAAATTAACAATCGAATGCAAATATCCTGAAAGACAAAGGATTGGATCCTAGGGGGGGAGTTATAAGGCGGCTCAGAAGCAGAGCTCAATGCCATTTCGAGAGGGAACTTGATGAGGTTGGACGTTCGACTCGTCGCTCTGCTGATCGCCCTTCAACCGCGAGACAACGCAGCCTGGCGAGCACAATTGCTGTGTCGACAGTTAGGCGACTTTGCGTCGGGAGAGTTCGTGGCGACATCTTCAGACGGGTTCTAGACATCGATATACCGTGAATCTCCAAGTAGGTGTCTATTTTCGCGGATAAACTCTTAAACGTGTTCGTCGTCAAATTAGCGGGATTTTTTTGCGTCTCGGTTAGACGCGAGTGTCGTTCTTGTTTTAGCTGTTAACAAAATCCAAAACTCAACGCTAAACATCCTTGCGGCCGATAGCGTACTTTTGACTCGATAACACCGCTGCTGTTACTTCGCTCACATGGAGCAGAGACGCTCTCCACAGCCCCACGTACACGGAGGCAAGAAGCCATTCAATTGCTCTGTGTGTGGGAAGACATTTTCATGGCCATCACATCTTCAGAGACACCAGAGAACAGACACGGGCGAGAAGCCGTTCATGTGCCCTGTGTGTGGGAAGACATTTGCACATTCATCACATCTTCAGAGTCACCAGAGAACACACACGGGCGAGAAGCCTTTCCTGTGCCCTGTGTGTGGGAAGACATTTGCACAGTCATCACATCTTCAGAGTCACCAGAGAACACACACGGGCGAGAAGCCGTTTCTGTGCTTTGTGTGTGGGAAGACATTTGCACACTCATCACATCTTCAGAGTCACCAGAGAACACACACCGGCGAGAAGCCATTCCTGTGCCCTGTGTGTGGAAAGGCATTTGCACACTCGTCAACTTGTCAAGACCATCAGAGAACACATACGGGCAAGAAGCCATTCCTGTGCTCTGTGTGTAGGAAGACATTTGCAAAGTCATCACATCTTCAAAGTCACCAGAGAACACACACGGGTGAGAAGCCATTCTTGTGCTCTGTGTGTGGGAAGGCATTTGCACGGTCATCAACCATGAACATGCATCAGAAGGTCCACAATGATAGGAAACTGAAATCAAAAGCTGAAATTCAAGGTGCTGCAATTGGTCCTGAAGAAGTTTCCACATTCGATCCCATGCAGTTGGATCCCGAGAGATGGCTGGATGTAATGGAGTGGCTCGAGAGTCAACCAGAGAGCTCGGGGTGACTGAAAAAATATTATGTCATGTGGTTATACCTATTAAGCCGTATCGAGTACTTTTGTGCATAATTTTGACCATTTTAGTTTTATTGTTTTTGTGAGTTTAATTACGTGCACAGTGGTGGTTTGTAATGTTATCGGATTACTTGCCGAAGTGGTGTGATGAGCACTGGTTGTGAGAGGGTTCAATTGTAGTCGTTAAGTGTTCCTGTTGAGCTAAATTTGGAATGCGTCTGTAGTTAGATCTTTACTCAACATTTTAAACGGTTTTTTTCAAGTATATAGCTTTTTTTATTGGTATTAATCAACTTTAGATAGCCGATTCCAGGATGTACATTGATGACGCGATCGTTGGATATATGGCCTTGACTTCAACATAGACGCACAGTGAACAAATGTGGTGAACTAATAAGGAAATCATGGGGAATGATACTTTAACGCTTTGGTATTCCTGGAACGGAAATGGTTTGCATTGTACTGGAAATGTGTGACCATAGGACATAATAAATATTCCCTTCGAGTTTTGACGTAAAAATGATTGCAGATGAATAAAAACGTATTTTTAACAAATGTTTGTCCGTTCTTTATTTTATAATGTTCCTAGCAAAAACATGTTAAGATAATTTCAGGTGGAGGATCTCCGTCACACAAGTGTGCCCTTAACCGGCAGCATCTTAGCTGTCTACCCTATTAACACGTGTTCCTTGAGGGGAAAGGCCCCCGTAGTTAATCGTTCATCAACGTACCAGTCCCAAATCCCGAAGTATGTCGGGGATAAACTGTACTCTATAACATGTAAACTGTTATACTATACACGATAACACTAAACATTAAACAATTATAAACTAGTGTTTTAAATTATAACCATATAAACGTAGGTAAGGTATTATAATATCATCAGAAGCATTATAATCACAGTGTGGTTGTATAATAATCGCACTCTGCTCATGTAACACTCAAGTGACAGAACTCACCAAAAAAACGCCGCAATAAAAAGAACAACATCTATGGACAAATCCTAAAAACAGACAACACACGCACGTTAGTAGCTGTTAGCAGAAGACAACACCGAGCACCTTCAACTATACACATCATACAGCCAACTCGTAAATGGGGCGGTATATGACAGCCTTCGCTGCTGTCGACGGAGCCAAGCAGCGAATGTTTAACTCCATTGTTTCAGAATCCGTGTCATCACCCGGCCACAGCGCCTTAGCCAAACTACATCTCCACAACAAGGCAGCCTTCCATATGCTGTGTATTTTAGCAGTATATTTACTGACGCACTTGAAGATAACAATTAGTCTATAAATGGCAGCCGACTTGTTCTACCAACATGATTTCAATTTATATCCGAAAGAAGTATGAGTTCATTCATGAGTAGTATTCACTAAGCCCCGATAGCATTAACCTACACACAGTTATGATTAAACAAAGTAAAAATTAGTCGCTCATCCCAGCTCAGACATGATCATAGCAATTATTTCCAAATCCTTGTCGGGTCCCACGAGAACAGGGGGCCTCGCTCGCGTGGCGACAGCGATCGCCTCACTCCTCCGCCGCGTGCTGCTTTGTGGTGGCAGGTCCACCGCCCAGTAGGGGTGGTGGCGGTGGTCGTGCATCGGTGTCAACCGTGACCGCTATCACCACACTACCCACTCACCCCGTGATACTCGCTACACACACCACACGGTTCCCCAGAGAGACGGTGCCACTGGGACCACAGCTGGGGAATGAAGCTGAGCAGCAGATGCCAGGACTACAGCGGAGAATGACTGCTGCCGGCGCAGCCAATGACATCGCCTGTTGCAATCCTTGCTCTGTGGGCGCGCGAGTCAGTGGGGAGGGGGGTGTGGACGTCATCGCTCACCCCCCATGCACAAATCATTTTCTTTTTAACTCCTCTATACCCGGTCGATATCCCTGTACCGGTATTAGTATTATTCCTACCAGCCCACCCCGCAGGGTCCTGTTTTCAAATACGTATTTAAAAATATGTTTTCAATTTTTTAAAATTTAGAATGTCGTTGTCCATGTGGGGAGCGCAGTGGATCGTTTCGTCTAAGCTGCTTTTCGGAATCCGCGTGATAACCCAGTCACATCGCCTAACTCCAGTCAAAGCACCTTACCCAAACTACATCTCCCCAACAAGGCAGCCTTACCGCTGCTGTGTATTGTGTTCATGGGATAACAGAGGTGTGTATTATCCCATACGCCTTGACCAAAACGACTGATTATCCGCTTAACACCATAGCCCGTAAAACACTATTGGAGACAGTGTTGTTTGAGAGCAGCTTTTAAAGTCGAGTGTGGTCACTACGCGTCTGTACGTGCTCCCTCCCGAAGCTTGGCGGTTTTTGGCAACGCCACGGGGCTGCGTTCACTTTAAATTGAGGACAACGGAGGGCATGGCGAACGTGTTTATCCATTTATTCAAAATTTGTTGTTGATAATAATTCGTCTGGACATGGCACGTGCCTTATTCTACTCGATTAACAAAAATTAGTACAATGCCATACATTAGTGTGATTTCATTCATGAGTAGTATTCATAGAGCCCCAATGACACTAACCTACCTAAAGTTATGGTTAAAAAAAGTAATCTTGAGTGACTTAATTCTCAGCTCAGACATGATCATCGCAATCATTTCCAAAGACGTGTGGGGTCCTGCGAGAGCAGGTCCCGACTACAAACAGCTGGGCAGCAGAATCGGAAGTAGCTGCGTCGCCCTCGAAATGTGATGTTGCTGCTGTTGTTGTCGGTGCTGTTGTTGCTGCTCTAGTTGCTTCTGTTGCTGTGATATACCCAGGGAGGTGGTGTTCCGTGATGGGATGACGCCTTTGATTAAAGCCTCTGATCAAACTCACCCGATTGACGCCCTTGATCGTCGCATTTGATCAACTCTGATATTGTATACTCTCACATGTTAAGCTCTATCATAGTGAAACATAATATTATAACCGATGAACTACAACCTATCCATTGTAACGCTGTAAAATAATATTACCTATTTGGTTTCACTCCCTCGTCGAGAAGGCCGCTCTCATCCTTTTCTAAAGTTACATGCTAATTTCTCTGCATTCACTTTAAATCGAGGACAAAGTTTTTCCATTTATTCAAAATAAGCGCACAATTACACACTGAGATGCACTTACATATTCATGCATGAAGCACAATGGGCACATTACCCTTCGGTATGTTAATCTACATGCGGATTGTGCCTTCCAAAATTAACAATCGAATGCAAATATCCTGAAAGACAAAGGATTTGATCCTAGGCGGGGAGTTATAAGGCGGCTCAGAAGCAGAGCTCAATGCCATTTCGAGAGGGAACTTGATGAGGTTGGACGCTCGACTCGTCGCTCTGCTGATCGCCCTTCAACCGCGAGACAACGCAGCCTGGCGAGCACAATTGCTGTGTCGACAGTTAGGCGACTTTGCGTCGGGAGAGTTCGTGGCGACATCTTCAGACGGGTTCTAGACATCGATATACCGTGAATCTCCAAGTAGGTGTCTATTTTCGCGGATAAACTCTTAAACGTGTTCGTCGTCAAATTAGCGGGAATTTTTTGCGTCTCGGTTAGACGCGAGTGTCGTTCTTGTTTTAGCTGTTAACAAAATCCAAAACTCAACGCTAAACATCCTTGCGGCCGATAGCGTACTTTTGACTCGATAACACCATTGCTGTTACTTCGCTCACATGGAGCAGAGACGCTCTCCACAGCCCACGTACACGGAGGCAAGAAGCCATTCAATTGCTCTGTGTGTGGGAAGACATTTTCATGGCCATCACATCTTCAGAGACACCAGAGAACACACACGGGCGAGAAGCCGTTCATGTGCCCTGTGTGTCGGAAGACATTTGCACATTCATCACATCTTCAGAGTCACCAGAGAACACACACGGGCGAGAAGCCGTTCCTGTGCTCTGTGTGTGGGAAGGCATTCGCAAAGTCATCACATCTTCAGAGGCACCAGAGAACACACACGGGCGAGAAGCTATTTCTGTGTTCTGTGTGTGGGAACACATTTGCACACTCGTCAACTCTTCAAAACCATGAGAGAACACACACGGGCGAGAAGCCATTCCTGTTTTCTATGTGTGGGATAGCATTTGCACAGTCATCAACTCTTCAAGATCATAAGAAAACACACACGGGCGAGAAGCCGTTCTTGTGCCCTGTGTGTGGGGAGGCATTTGCACGGTCATCAAACATGAACAGGCATCAGAAGGTCCACAATGATAGGAAACTGAAATCAAAAGCTGAAGTTCAAGGTGCTGCAATGAGTCTTGAAGAAGTTTCCACCTTCGATCCCATGCAGTTGGATCCCGAGAGATGGCTGGATGTAATGGAGTGGCTCGAGGATCAAACCGAGAGCTCGGGGTGACTGAAATATAATGTTGCATGTGGTTATACCTATTAAGCCGTATCGAGTACTTTTGTGTGTAATTTTTGAGAGTTTAATGACGTGCACAGTGGTAGTTTGTAATGTTATCGGATTACTTGCTGAAGTGGTGTGATGAGCACTGGCTGTGAGAGGGTTCAATTGTAGTCGTTATGTGTTCCTGTTGAGCTAAAGTTGGAATGCGTCTGTAGATACATCTTTACTCAACATTTTAAAGATTTTTTTCATGTGTATGGCTTTTTTTGATTGGTATTAATCGATTTTAGATAGCTGATTTCAGGATGTACATTGATGACGCGTTCGTTGGATATATGGCCTTGACTTCAACATAGACGCACAGTGAACAAATGTGGTGAACTAATAAGGAAATAATGGGGAATGATACTTTAACGCGTTGGTATTCCTGGAACGGAAATGGTTTGCATGGTACTGGAAATGTGTGAACATAGGACATAATACATTTGGTTCGAGTTTTGACTTAAAATGATTGCAGATGAATAAAAACGATTTTTTTAAACAAATGTGTGTCCGTTTATGTATTCATATCAACAACGTGTTTTAAGCGAGTTTCAGGTGGAGGATCTTCGTCACACATCTGCCCTTAACCGGCAGCATCTTGGCTGTCTCCCCATTAACATGTGTTCCTGGAGGGGAAAGGGCCCCATTATTTATCGATTCACAACGTTACGGTCCCTAATCATCAAGTATACAGGGAATCCTGTACGCTAAGACACGTGAACTGTAACACTATAAACGATAACACGAAACATTTAAATACTATAAACTAGTTTAATCATTTATAACACCAAAAACAGAGGTTCGGTATCATAATCTCATTACAAGCAGTACAATTTCAACGTGATCGTATTAACATCACACTCTGCGCATATGTATGTATAGCGTACGTGCAAGCGAACTGTGCTCGTATGCATGTGTAATGCGGGCGTAAATGGGCGGGGCGGATATGACGATCCGAGAGGGAGGAGTCAGGGTGACGTGGGGGAGAAGTTATAGCGGGGAGACAGGAAGCTATACGGGGGCAGTCGGGGGAGTGAAGGGTGGTGAACACGTTGGGTGGTCGCCGTGCCTCAGCCTGGTGGCTGAGGGGCTCATGACGGTGCCAGCCAGCGGGGTGGAAGAGAGAATGGAGGATTGAGGTTGGAGATGGCGAGGTAGCCATAGAGGCCACGAAGGGCTAACTGGGGAGGTGGCGAGATCGCCACGCACGGAGGAACAGGGAGCAGCGATGGAGCTGCTGTGGGGGCAGCCGGAGGGCTGCACCAAGAGCCTGCAGCGGAGCTGCAGGAGCGTGGAAGGCTACGGGAGCGAAGGCAGATGTGGGGCTGCCAGGGAGAGAGTCTCAGGAGGAGTGCCGTGTGGGAAGGAGAACGCGAACCCCAAATAAAGGACACGGAGTCAGTAAGAAGTGTCTAAGTCCTTTTTATTACACTGGAGTCAGAAGTGAAACGGCATCTCAAAACAACTGAGAGAAAGAAGAAAAAAAAAGAATATTCCTGCTACATCATCCGACGACGACGACCTTCCTCAGACGGTGGACCTGCCTGCGATGGAAGAGGAGATCCGTTCTGGAACGAGTACGGGTCCGGGTGAGCAAGGTGTCGCCGCCTCGGTGGACCTGTCTGTGCCGGAGGACGCCAACTTACGATGGAGACAGATGGCGGCGCAGATGGGGACCTTGAAAATCGTGCTGGCGCAACTGTGTGAGTTCACCACGCCGAGGACGACGTCGGGGAGGCCCGGTGGTGATCCGCAGGCCTCTGCCTTTCCTGCGCTGCCAGCGCCATTGCCACGTGGCACGAAGACGCCATCTTGTCTTCACCGCGGCGGGAGGACGCCGCCATCTTCAACATCGCGGCGGAGAGGCAGCCTTGCGCTGCCATCTGGAGGTGCCGCGGGGTGAGCAGCCTGCTGTGAGCTGCTGTTTTTCGAGGGGGTGCTGCGAGGAGAAGACGCCGATGCTGCAGCTGCTGGGGCGGGAGCTTCCCGTCCTGGCTCGGGTGCGTGACAACGGAGCCGTCAAGTCGCCGAACGAGTTCTGCGAGGCGTCTCAAGTTGCCACCCTGCCGTCCTCTTCTTGCTGCAGCCCCGGGCGAGTCATAACGATACGCACCCGGCCTTAACACACACCTCACTCATCTTTCGAGGGCCGGGGGGCTATTTTGGTTTTCTCTTATGACTCGATTGTGCGGAGCGCGGTTCGGACTGTGTGTATATGTGTGTAATAACGATGAACGCGCTATCTGCTTGTTGCTTGGTGTCAATATAAGTGTGTGCGTGTGTTGAGAATGGACGGAGAGTCTGCTGTATTTGCTGAGTGTCAAATTGTGTGTGTGCGCTGCTGCGTGGAGTTGTTATCTTGATGGTGAAGTTAATTATTAACTTGGGAGCGTCGGGTATCTTGCGCTGTATTATTTGTGGGTTACCTTGTGTGATGGGCTTAATTGAAAAAAAATATATATTTTTTTTTTTGGTGTATTGTGCTGCGAGGTGCTGTGTGCGATGCGATTGTTGCAAGAGAGAGAATAATTGTGTTGTTGCTGCAAAGTTACGACAGGATTAATGGTGTGTTGGTTGCCTGCAGATCTGCTTGCTATTGTGCTTAAATGTACGCGTGTGATCGCGATATGCTGATTGCATGTGCTGTTATACCGTTCTGTATGGTTATGGGGTGCGATGCAGTGGTTGACTATTGGAATTGAGATTGTTATTATATTGTGCGTACTTGTTGGAAATTGGTAACAAATTGGAGGGGGACCCAAAAATTTGGTTGTATGGGTGTTGTGCACACGAGATTGCGTGTATATTATAGGGGTAATTGAGCTTTTTGAAAATGAGAGTGCGCGATGACGCCGTTGTGGGTGGCTTAGATGTTAATGCTAATGGGATCGTAAATGGGCGCCAAGTGGCGTCGTGTATTGGTTGATTGCATGCAGCCACGAGTTGCTTTGCGAGTTGGGTTGTGTAACTAATGTGGTTGGTAAAATATTGGTTAAAAATTCCCCGATATGACTGCTGCGCGCAGCAAGCTGGGGCTGTGCGTCTATCGTTGTTGGGGTTGTTACAATAAGACGGGGGATGCATTTTGTGACCCCCAGCATAGGGAAGCTGGGGTGCACGAATGGAGAAAACTGGCCACGTGTTCGCACGTTGGGCCGCCATTTTCTGGCCACGTGTTCGCACGTTGGGCCGCCATTTTGCGCGCACGCGGGGTATGGCGACGATGCGCTTTGCGGAAAGGGCCGCCATTTTGAGTGCGCGCGAGAGATTGCGCGAACGCGCTGGGCGAAGGGGGACGCCATTTTGAGCGCGCGGGAAAAACCGGGGTGGGGCAAATATTCCATCTGTTATGCCTGCCATTGTTGATTGGGTGATGCACGAGTTGTGGTCACATCGGCCTATGGCTGATGGCTGACCTGACAGCCCGGAGGCGAAACCTCCGTGGTATGTCTTAAACTAATGGGCCATGTGCTCATATGGCTCGGGGAGTCATGGTTCAGTTGTGCGGTGGCAGACTGAACCTGGTGTGCCGGGGGCTCACGGGATCTGGGTTAGGGTGTTATTGTCTCTATAAGAGAACATTGCCCCGTGGGGGGAGTACAGGGGGTCTGGCATTGCTGGGGGATGAACCTTCCCTGGGCTATAAAGCATCGGACTATACGAGGCTGGTGTGTGTCCATCTCTGATGGGATAGTAAGGGAGGAGCATGGCCGAGTTGCTGCTCATCCCCGAAATTGCACTAGCTGAGAGTATGGTCAGTGGATGTTGCTGTGGGTTGACGACCACGGTGGGGGTTAGGGCGAGTTAAACGTTACCGCTGGGGAGCGTGGCTCTCTCCACGCGAGGGTGTGTGATTAGGTGTTTTGTTGGGTTGCTGAGAGTGACCGTGGGTACATGCTGTGTACGTGCGATGTCTGTGCTGGTCCTCAAGGGAGGACTGCTGGTGGGTAAGAGCAGGAAATTTTGTTGTTGTTGTTGTCACGTGTAAATAATATTGTTGTTAAAATGTAAATACTGGGGCATTCATTGCGTTATTTTGGGTATTTATGGGGAGTTTTTTTTTAAGCGGGCCGGATTTACATCATCTCCACTACCCTGGGGCCGGGTGGCTGTCGTGTACGACATGCGGATGTGCGTTGTTGTGCTGTGCCTCAGGGGATTGGATTCTCCTTCTCGTCACAGATTCTTCAGCTCCCGTCGCACTGGGTGTTACCTGGTGTGCTAGCTGGATGAGGACTTGAAGGAGCAATTGAGCGCCGTTCGTCATTCTGCTCTACCACTTGCTCTTTGACGTTGGACTTGAGCCGAGCGGATGGAACTGCAACATGGACACGCACTAAAACATCACATTCTGGGTTGTGCGCGTTGGCCGTTCTTGCGTGTCAGTTGCCGTTGTTGTTCATTGTGCCATTCTTATTCTTGTTGTTGTTGTGCGGAGGACAGGCCGGTGTTCTGTTCCAGTTCCTGATACCTCCCCTTTCGTTGCTTGTGTTGTTGTTGTTATAATCTCCGTTGTGTCTGGGGGACTCCTGATTGTGATGCCTTCGCCCGCATTATTTTGTTCTGTTTCAGCCGAGGACGGCTGGGATTTTCTCTACGGGGGAGGGTAGTGTAATGCGGGCGTAAATGGGCGGGGCGGATATGACGATCCGAGAGGGAGGAGTCAGGGTGACGTGGGGGAGAAGTTATAGCGGGGAGACAGGAAGCTATACGGGGGCAGTCGGGGGAGTGAAGGGTGGTGAACACGTTGGGTGGTCGCCGTGCCTCAGCCTGGTGGCTGAGGGGCTCATGACGGTGCCAGCCAGCGGGGTGGAAGAGAGAATGGAGGATTGAGGTTGGAGATGGCGAGGTAGCCATAGAGGCCACGAAGGGCTAACTGGGGAGGTGGCGAGATCGCCACGCACGGAGGAACAGGGAGCAGCGATGGAGCTGCTGTGGGGGCAGCCGGAGGGCTGCACCAAGAGCCTGCAGCGGAGCTGCAGGAGCGTGGAAGGCTACGGGAGCGAAGGCAGATGTGGGGCTGCCAGGGAGAGAGTCTCAGGAGGAGTGCCGTGTGGGAAGGAGAACGCGAACCCCAAATAAAGGACACGGAGTCAGTAAGAAGTGTCTAAGTCCTTTTATTACACATGTAATATGCATCTATGGCCTTTGGACATGCGAACCGGTGGTCGGATATGCGAATTGGGCGGTGCAGGATTATGATCGGATTAAAACGATTAGAATATCACTTTGGTAGTATTAGAATTACACTGAGCTAGAATGTATGTTAAATGTAGATGCACATCGGGAGTCGTTAATGCGGCCTGGGTGGTGCCAGATTTAGAATCGCATCAAAATTATTAAAATCGCACCATGGTCGTATTCAAGCTGCCCACTGTGGTAGAATGTTCCATCTCAGTGGCACCGAATAGCAATATACATCATTGATATTGGGCGTGGAGCCTACAAGCGCAACCTTGCGCATTTTGACCTGGTTCTCGACGCCCGTCCCGCGTCCATGGTAGAATCTTGTGCATGTCGGGGCGTCAAGGGTTCGCACCACAGCCTTGAAGGATTAGGCAGGTCCCTGGCTTCTTTTGAAGAATTTGACCAGGCTCCAGGCACCGGTTCCTCGCACGTGGCGGATCCTTGAGGCACCCCGGGCCTCAAGCTATACATTATAACGCTATACAATAACATTATTAACTAGTGTTATAGATTAGAACAACCTACATTTAAGTGTGATATTCTAATCGCATTCGAATTATTCGAATCACTCCGTAATCCTCTTCGAATCACAGTCGTAAGTATGTAACATGTATGTATGTAATATGTCTGTTTGAAGTATATGTGCATGTAACATATATATGCAACATGTATGTATGTAATATTGGGTTTGTGCGATTATTTTATATATACATACTGAATATTGCTATTTGATGCCATTGAGATTAACATTCATCCAGCAGTGGACAGCTTGATCTTAATACCACCAAAGTGTTATACAAATAATTGTAATCCCATCCTGATCCTGCACGTTCCGTTTCACATATCCCACCATTGGTTCGCACGTCCATATTACATACATGCATACATGTTACATGCTTACATGTTACATCCATACATGTTACATGCAAACATGTAACATGCATAAATGTTACATGCATACACACTACATACAGACATACTACATACAGACATGTTACATGCATATATACTTACTACGTACAGACATGTTACATGCACATATACTTACTACAAACAGACATATAAAATGCACATATACTTACTACAAACAGACATGTTACATGCATGAATGTTACATAATTACGACCGTAGTGTGATTCGAAGAGGACCACGGAGTGATTCGAATAATTCGAATATCACACTTCAATGTAGGTTGTTCTAATCGAATTACAATTATTAGAATCCCACTATAGTCGTATTAGAATCACACTGTCCACTGTTGGATGAATGTGTGGTAAAGAGTATAACAATCACACATTATAACATATATAAAGAGTATAACAATCACACATTATAACATATATACAATACACATGATTTCAAAAACGTATTTAAACATTTCTATTCATTTTTTAAACCTGAGAATGTCGTTGTCCATGTGTGGAGACGGAGCTCGGTGGAATGTATCGTCTCCGCTGTGTTTCGGAATCCGTGTGATCACCCAGTCACATCGCCTAACTCCAGTCACAGCGCCTTACCTTTAAAATAACACTACAAACTAGTGTTATAGTAAACTAAAACGTTGTGAACTCTAGCAATATAAGCTATGAGCGATACATTATAACGCTATAAAATAACATCATAAACTATTGTTACAGATTAGAACACCGTACATTGAAGTGTGATATTCGAATCTCATTCGAAGTCTTAGCTTCACACCGTGGTCCTGTCTTTGCCGCTGGCCCCCGAGGTCTCTCCCTGCTGGGCGCCGACTGCAGGGGTCCCGCCGTTCCCCGACCCCTCGCTGGTCTGCGAACAGCTGCTGCCGCCGCTGGGCTCATCGTTCGCGGGGTAAGGACTGTCGCCCGACGGTTCCCCTCCCTGGTTCGCACCTCCGCGAGTTCGCGAGAGGGACATGGCTCGTCGCCGGCTCCCGTACGCCTGTAAACGCATCGTTGCCTCTCCGCCAATCAAATGCGACGCCTCCCCTCACACAGCCCCGCGCAGCGATCACACGCTCTGAACGGGGGTCGGAGGGCGAATGACTTTGAACGCACACGCGCGACCGCCGCGAGCGGGTGATCACGTTCGTTTAAAGGGATCGCGGAACGGGTGTTAACGGTGGGTGTGAGCCCTCACAGCGCACAAGTCTCCACGGCGACAGGCGGAGCGGGCACCCGTGTTCTCTAACACATGTTAACTGTAACACTTTAGCAGCATCAAAGGGAGGGGATATGGGAAATGCAGGTATGTGATTAGTACTACTTATACCCGTGCATTATGCAGGATTAGCAGCATCAAAGAAAATAAAAAAATGGTAAAGTTCAAGACCCTTCACAGCCTCCCCGAGTTCCTCACGGCAGGTGGGATGGCTCTGTCGGACTTTGACGACCTCCCGCAGCTTTCCGAGTACCCACACTTGGTCTTGGACTCGCTGCTTGAGAACAACCATATCCGCCGCGAATTGGACACGAAGGACTTCCCATTTCGACTTCGGCGCAAACAGTTCCCCATTGTCCCAGCATTCGCGATGACCATCAACATGGCGCAAGGGCAAACTGTTCACAACCTGGGATTATATCTACCAACACCATGCTTCTCGCACGGCCAACTGTACGTGGCACTATCGCGAGTCACGGCAAGATCCAACATCAAGGCGCTTATTGAGGGACCTGACGACGAGGAGGAAGACGGAGTGTACACGAAGAATATCATGAATCGCCAGATATTTGAATAAGTTGCATTCTATATTTGAATAAGTTGCATTCGTTAATATTGTCGATTGAGCGTCTCATAAAAATACATATAACCTCACAAAAATAAACATAAAACAATCACCAAAACATGTCTATTGTGTCCAGCCACTTTCAACTCCCCACCAACCAAGCATATACACACCGCCCGCGAAGCGGGCGGCGACTGCTAGTACTTCTAATGATATTCTAATATTGATTTGAAGCTTTCGTGACTGCAGGAATTAATACTCGTTGGTTCTTTTGGTAAAGTCACGTAGGTAGAAATAAAACAAGGAAAATCACGTTTCGGACGAAACACAAGCGCCGGTCTTCAGGTGAGAATCGGGATATCCGCGATGTCTGCTGCGAGCAGCACGATGTCTGCTGCAGACATCGTTTCGGGCGCTTGTGTTGCGTCCGAAACGTCGTTATTTATTTTGTTTTATTTATACCTACGTGACTTTACCGAAAGAACCAAAGAGTATAGATATTATAATACTGTCCCTCCGTTTACGGTCTTAGAAATTATATAAAAAAAACTAGTTTATATTCGTTTAATGTTTAATGCTATCTTTAAAGCGTTACAGTTTACATGTTTTAGAGTACAAGTGATCTCCAGTATACTTCGGAATTAGGGAACGGAAAGTTGCTAAACTATTTATAACGGGGACCTTTCCCCTCTCGGAACACATGTTGATGGTAATTTTAATCCCATCTTGATCCTGCACCTTCCGTTTCACATATCCCGCCCTTGACATGTTACATACATACATGTTACATACATACATGTTACATACATACAAAGCAGTCTGCAACCGTGAATTGTGCAGCTTGGAATAATTGAGGACATCGCGTTTATCAGTTTACATGCTATAGAGTACAGGTGATCCCCGGTATACTTCGGGATTCGGGACTGGAACTTTGCGAAACGATTCATAGCGAGGAACTTTCCCCGCCAGAGAGCAAGCCGCAAATGAAAACAACTCGGGCGGGGGGACCACGTGCTTCCATGGGCGGTAGGGGACAGGGCATGGTTGTATTGCCAACAGGTGCCACCGGGTACGTCCCCCAAGTTGCTCCGCCCATGGCGGGGTCCAGTAGAAGTCATAGAGGTGAAATGGCTGCAGTGTGTAACGAATACAGATAGGGCGTCGCCGTTGGTTCGTCCACCCATCGCGCCTCAAGACTTATGTCCGTCCCCACCCAGACAGCTCATCCCCATGTCCTGTACAGCCCAAGTCTGGTGTGTCCGACGTGGTGGGGCACTCGGCAACGGAAACCGTACTCCAAAGGAAATGTGTTGTGGCGCCCACAGTTTCTGAGCCCCTGAGGCCCGGGGTGCTTCAAGGATCTCCCACGTGTGAAGAATCGGTGCCTGGAGCCCAGTCATGTTTCTCAAAGAAGCCAGGGACCTGCCTAACCCTTCAAGCCTGTGGTGCGAACCGTTGACGCCCCGAAAGGCATAAAATTCTACCATGGGCGAGGGACAGGCGTCGAGAACCAGGTCAAAATGCGCAAGGTTGCACTCGTAGGATCCACCCCAACACACGGACAATTATGTCGTAAATGTGAGCTAATTCTAAACACCGATGGCACTAACCTACACTAAGTTATGTTTAAACAAAGTAAACTTTAGTCGCTCAAATCTCAACTCAAATAGGATCATCTCAATTGTTTCCATAGACGTGTGGGGTCCAACGAGAGCAGAGTCGGCGTGCAAACAGCCGGGCAGCAGTTGGAGCAGAAGCAGAAGTCGCTGCTTTGCCATCGAACGGTTTCGTAGCTGCTGTAGTTGCTTCTGTTACTGTTATATAGGCAGCATGTTGGTGTCCCGTGATGGGATAACGCCTTTGAGCAAAAACTATGATCGAACCTACCAGACCAACGCCATCGATCGACCTCTTGGATATACTCTCACATTGTAAACTCTCACATTGTAAATTCTCACACTGTGAACTTTATGAACTTCAACAATGGTAATTTACAAACCTTCACATATACATTTGAAGAATCTACAAATTACTGTAAACTAGTATTATAGTAAACTGTAAATTTGTGAACTCTAACAATATGAGCTATACATTATAACGCTATACAATAGCATTATTAACTAGTGTTATAGATTAGAACAACCTACCTTGAGGTGTCATATTCTAATCGGATTCGAATAAATCGAATCACTCCGTGGTCCTCTTCGAATCACACTACAGTCGTAAGTATGTAACATGTATGCACGTAACATGTCTGTTTGTAGTAAGTATATGTGCATGTACCATGTATGTGTGTAACATATATGTATGTAACATGTCTGTTTGTAGTAAGTATATGTGCATGTAACATGTAACATGTACACTGTCCACTGTTGGATGAATGTGTCGTATCAATGGAATCCGATCTCTATATACAGTATTTATATACACATACAAAGATTATAACATTCACACATTATAACATATATACAATACACATGATTTTAAAAACGTATTTAAACATTTCTATTCATTTTTTTTTACTGAGAATGTCATTGTCCATGTGGGAAGATGTAGCGCAGTGGATCGTATCGTCTAAGCTGCTTTTCGGAATCCGTGTGATAACCCAGTCACATCGCCTAACTCCAGTGACAGCACCTTACCCAAACTACATCTCCCCAACAAGGCAGCCTTACCGATGCTGTGTATTGTGTTTATGGGATAACAGAGGTGTGTATTTTCCCATACGCCTTGCCCAAAAAGACTGATTGTCCGCTTAACTGCCTCGCCTGTAAACCACCATTGGTGATAGTGTTGTTTGAGAGCAGCTATTAAAGTCGTTTTGGCAAACGAGGTGGTGGCTGGCCAAACCATGCCTCGCTGTTTGTCTCCGGAGTGATGACGGATACAAACCAGACCAAGCGGAGACCATGTACCAGATCGGATTTTGGTTACTGATGTTAGAGTGATTGTATTGCAAGTATGGTCACTACGCTTCTGTACGTGCTCACTCCCGAAGCTCGGCGATTTTTGGCAACGCCACGGGGCTGCATTCATTTTAAATCGAGGACAATGGAGGGCATGGGGAACGTGTTTTTCCATTTATTCAAAATAAGCGCACAATTACACACTGAGATGCACTTACATATTCATGCATGAAGCACAATGGGCACATTACCCTTCGGTATGTTAATAGACATGCGGATTGTGCCTTCCAAAATTAACAATCGAATGCAAATATCCTGAAAGACAAAGGATTGGATCCTAGGGGGGGAGTTATAAGGCGGCTCAGAAGCAGAGCTCAATGCCATTTCGAGAGGGAACTTGATGAGGTTGGACGCTCGACTCGTCGCTCTGCTGATCGCCCTTCAACCGCGAGACAACGCAGCCTGGCGAGCACAATTGCTGTGTCGACAGTTAGGCGACTTTGCGTCGGGAGAGTTCGTGGCGACATCTTCAGACGGGTTCCAGACATCGATATACCGTGAATCTCCAAGTAGGTGTCTATTTTCGCGGAACGTGTTCTTCGTCAAATTAGCGGGATTTTTTTGCGTCTCGGTAAGACGCGAGTGTCGTTCTTGTTTTAGCAGTTAACAAAATCTAAAACTCAACGCTAAACATCCTTGCGAACGATAGCGTACTTTTGACTCGATAACAGCGCTGCTGTTACTACGCTCACATGGAGCAGAGACGCTCTCCACAGCCCCACGCACACGGAGACAAGAAGCCATTGAATTGCTCTGTGTGTGGGAAGTCCTTTTCATGGTCATCAAGTCTTAAGAGACACCAGAGAACGCACACGGGTGAGAAGCCATTCCTGTGCTCTGTGTGTGGGAAAACATTTGCACACTCATCACATCTTCAAACTCATCAGAGAACACACACGGGCGAGAAGCCATTCCTGTGCCCTTTGTGTGGGAAGACATTTGCAGACTCATCAACTCTTCAAACTCATCAGAGAACGCACACAGGCGAGAAGCCATTCCTGTGCCCTGTGTGTGGGAAGACATTTGCACAGGCATCAAATCTTCAAACTCACCAGAGAACACACACGGGCGAGAAGCCATTCCTGTGCCCTGTGTGTGGGAAGACATTTGCAGACTCATCAACTCTTCAAACTCATCAGAGAACACACACAGGCGAGAAGCCATTCCTGTGCCCTGTGTGTGGGAAGGCATTTGCACAATCGTCAACTCTTCAAACTCATCAGAGAACGCACACGGGCGAGAAGCCATTCCTGTGCCCTGTGTGTGGGAAGACATTTGCAGACTCATCAACTCTTCAAACTCATCAGAGAACACACACAGGCGAGAAGCCATTCCTGTGCCCTGTGTGTGGGAAGGCATTTGCACAATCGTCAACTCTTCAAACTCATCAGAGAACGCACACGGGCGAGAAGCCATTCCTGTGCCCTGTGTGTGGGAAGGCATTTGCACAGTCGTCAACTCTTCAAGACCATCAGAGAACACACACGGGCGATAAGCCATTCCTGTGCCCTGCGTGTGGGAAGGCATTTTCACAGTCGTCAACTCTTAACAGGCATCAGAAGGTCCACAATGATAGGAAACAGAAATCAAAAGCTGAAATTCAAGGTGCTGCAATGAGTCCTCAAGAAGTTTCCACCTTCGATCCCATGCAGTTGGATCCCGAGAGATGGCTGGATGTAATGGAGTGGCTCGAGGATCAAACCGAGAGCTAGCGGTGACTGAAAAAATATTACGTCATGTGGTTATACCTATTAAGCCGTATCGAGTACTTTGGTGTGTCATTTTGACCATTTTAGTTTTACAGTTTTTGTGAGAGTTTAATTACGTGCACAGTGGTGGTTTGTAATGTTATCGGATTACTTGCCGAAGTGGTGTGATGAGCACTGGCTGTGAGAGGGCTCAATTGTAGTCGTTAGGTGTTTCTGTTGAGCTAAAGTTGGAATGCGTCTGTAGGTACATCTTTACTCAACATTTTAAACGGTTTTTTTTCGAGCATATAGCTGTTTTTATTGGTATTAATCGACTTTAGATAGCCGATTTCAGGATGTACATTGATGACGCGTTCGTTGGATATATGGCCTTGACTTCAACATAGACGAACAGTGAACAAATGTGGTGAACTAATAAGAAAATCATGGGGAATGATACTTTAACGCTTTGGTATTCCTGGAACGGAAATGGTTTGCATTGTACTGGAAATGTGTGAACATAGGACATAATAAATATTCGGTTCGAGTTTTGACGTAAAAATGATTGCAGATGAATAAAAACGTATTTTTAACAAATGTTTGTCCGGTCTTTATTTTATAATGTTCCTAGCAATAACATGTTAAGATAATTTCAGGTGGAGGATCTCCGTCACACAAGTGTGCCCTTAACCGGCAGCATCTTGGCTGTCTACCCGATTAACACGTGTTCCTTGAGGGGAAAGGTCCCCGTAGTTAATCGTTCATCAACGTACCAGTCCCTAATCCCGAAGTATGTCGGGGATAAACTGTTCTCTATAACATTTAAACTGTAATACTATAAAAGATAATACTAAACATTAAACGATTGTAAACTAATGTTCTAATTTATAACCATATAAACGGAGGTAAGGTATTATACTATCATTAGAATCACAGTGTGGTCGTATAAGAATCACGCACAAACCCATTATGAACTCATGAGATTATGAATCGTTACAATTATTATAACAATCACAATTTGTGACAAAGCGAATTTCCCACAAGCAAAACACCACGCTCACGTGACGAATTCTTAAACAAACTGCAACACTCAAGTGACAGAACTCAACAAAAAAACGCCGCAATAAAAAGAACAACATCAATGGACAAATCCTAAAAACAGACAACACACGCACGTTTGTAGCTGTTAGAAGAAAACAACACCTAGCACCTTCAACTATACACATCATACAGCCAACTCGTAAATGGGGCGGTATCTGACAGCCTTCGCTGCTGTCGACGGGGCCAAGCAGCGAGTGTTTAACTCCATTGTTTCAGAATCCGTGTCATCACCCGGCCACAGCGCCTTAGCCAAACTACATCTCCACAACAAGGCAGCCTTCCCTATGCTGTGTATTTTAGCAGTATATTTACTGACGCACTTGAAGATAACAATTAGTCTAGAAATGGCAGCCGACTTGTTCTACCAACATGATTTCAATTTATATCCGAAAGAAGTATGAGTTCATCCATGAGTAGTATTCACTAAGCCCCGATAGCACTAACCTACACACAGTTATGATTAAACAAAGTAAACAGTCGCTCATCCCAGCTCAGACATGATCATAGCAATTATTTCCAAATCCTTGTTGGGTCCCACGAGAACAGGGGGCCTCGCTCGCGTGGCGACAGCGATCGCCTCACTCTGCTGCTTTGTGGTGGCAGGTCCACCGCCCAGTAGAAGTGGTGGCGGTGGTCGTGCCTCGGTGCCAACCGTGACCACTATCACCACACTACCCACTCACCCCGTGATACTCGCTACACACACCACACGGTTCCCCAGAGAGACAGTGCCACTGGGACCACAACTGGGGAATGAAGCTGAGCAGCAGATGCCAGGACTACAGCGGAGAATGACTGCTGCCGGCGCAGCCAATGACATCGCCTGTTGCAATCCTTGCTCTGTGGGCGCGCGAGTCAGTGGGGAGGGGGGTGTGGACGTCATCGCTCACCCCCCATGCACAAATCATTTTCTTTTTAACTCCTCTATACCCGGTCGATATCCCTGTACCGGTATTAGTATTATTCCTACCAGCCCACCCCGCAGGGTCCTGTTTTCAAATACGTATTTAAAATATGTTTTCAATTTTTTAAAAATTTAGAATGTCGTTGTCCATGTGGGGAGCGCAGTGGATCGTTTCGTCTAAGCTGCTTTTCGGAATCCGCGTGATAACCCAGTCACATCGCCTAACTCCAGTCAAAGCACCTTACCCAAACTACATCTCCCCAACAATGCAGCCTTCCCGCTGCTGTGTATTGTGTTTATGGGATAACAGAGGTGTGTATTATCCCATACGCCTTGACCAAAACGACTGATTATCCGCTTAACACCATAGCCCGTAAAACACTATTGGAGACAGTGAGCAGTCGAGTGTGGTCACTACGCGTCTGTACGTGCTCCCTCCCGAAGCTTGGCGGTTTTTGGCAACGCCACGGGGTTGCATTCACTTTAAATTGAGGACAACGGAGGGCATGGCGAACGTGTTTATCCATTTATTCAAAATTTGTTGTTGATAATAATTCGTCTGGACATGGCACGTGCCTTATTCTACTTGATTAACAAAAATTAGTACAATGCCATACAGTAGTGTGATTTCATTCATGAGTAGTATTCATAGAGCCCCAATGACACTAACCTACCTAAAGTTATGGTTAAAAAAGTAATCTTGAGTGACTTTATGAACTCATGAGATTATGAATCGTTACAATTATTATAACAATCACAAATTGTGACAAAGCGAATTTCCCACAAGCAAAACACCACGCTCACGTGACGAATTCTTAAACAAACTGCAACACTCAAGTGACAGAACTCAACAAAAAAACGCCGCAATAAAAAGAACAACATCAATGGATAAATCCTAAAAACAGACAACACACGCACGTTTGTAGCTGTTAGAAGAAGACAACACCTAGCACCTTCAACTATACACATTATACATCCGACTCGTAAATGGGGCGGTATATGACAGTCTTCGCTGCTGTCGACGGGGCCAAGCAGCGAGTGTTTAACTCCCTTGTTTCAGAATCCGTGTCATCACCCGGCCACAGCGCCTTACCCAAACTACATCTCCCCAACAAAACAGCCTTCCCTATGCTGTGTATTTTAGCAGTTTATTTACGGAGGCACTTGAAGATAACAATTCGTCTAGAAAAAGGCAGGCGACTTGTTCTACCAACATGATTTCAATTTATATACGAAAGAAGTATGAGTTCATTCATGAGTAGTATTCACTAAGCCCCGATAGCACTAACCTACACACAGTTATGATTAAACAAAGTAAACATTAGTCGCTCATCCCAGCTCAGATATGATCATAGCAATTATTTCCAATTCCTTGTCGGGTCCCACGAGAACAGGGCACGTCCACAAACTCTCAAATTGTAAACGCACATTGAATACCCTAACATTATAAATTCTAACAATATGAACTTTAAACTATGAGCTATACATTGTAACGCTTGGAATTAACACTACAAACTAGTGTTAGAGTAAATTATAATGTTGTGAACTCTAACAATATAAGCTATGAGCGATACATTATAACGCTATAAAATAACATCATTAACTAGTATTACAGATTAGAACACCGTACATTGAAGTGTGATATTTAAATCTCATTCGAATTCTTAGCTTCACACCGTGGTCCTTTAAGAATCACACTATGCTCGTGAGTATGTAACATGTCTGTATGTAATATGTATGCATGAGATATGTCTCTATGTAGTATGTATGCATGTAAAATGTATGTATGTAATATGGACGTGCGAACCAAGGGTGGAATATGTGAAATGGAAGGTGCAGGATCAGGATGGGATTAAAATTATTTTAATAACACTTTGGTGGTATTAGGATCAAGCTGTCCACTGCTGGATGAATGTTCCATCTCAATGGCATCAAATAGCAATATTCAGTATGAATATTGATAAAATAATCGCAGAAACCCAATATTAGCCCGTGATATAATGAATCGTTACAATTGTAATGACTCCGGACTCAGACTGCAGAGGGTTCTTTTATTTAATCTTTATTTGGAGCTTGACTGCAGGAATTACTCTTTGGTTCTTTCGGTAGCCTTTAACGCGGTTTCAGACCCCAGGCGTCACGATATAGCAACGACGACGAGACAGCAACCAGCCACACAGCCCCAAACCTCGTTCCTCCCCCTCTCTCATTCTCGGCGTGAACCTCCGCCCACACTTGGTCTCGCCTTCCCTTCTCGAACTCTCTCTATCTTGTTGTCACCACTTTTCCCTTAGTTGATGCACTGTCTTTACATCACCCACCTCTATGACCTCTACCTGACCCCCGCCATGGGCGGAGCAACTTGGGGGACATACCCGGTGGCACCTGTAGGCAATGCACCATGCCCTGTCCCCCACTGCCCATGGAAGCACGTGTTCCCGCCGCCCCGAGTTCTTTTCATTAGCGGATTGCGCTCTGGTGGGGAAAGGTCCTCGTTCTGAATCGTTTCGCAACGTTCAGGTCCAGAATACCGAAGTACACCGGGAATCACCTGTACTTAAAAACATGTAAGCTGATAACACTATAAACAATAACACTAAACATTAATCGACAAAAAAACCTACCAACTGGTTTTTATAATTCATACCACCATAAACGGAGGTACGGTATTTTAATTTCATTAGAAGTATTATAATGGAAATCTACACATGTTTGTTAATTGTCCGTTCAATCGAACCGACGGTCGTATATTTGAACTGTGGGGGGTCGAGGGTAAGAATCGCATTCAAATTTTAGAATGACAATTTGGTCGTTTTAGCAAATTTCTGTACTTGAATGTGTGTTATGTGCAAATGCAAATTGTTGGTCGTAAATGCGAGGGAGGGGTTAAGAGGTGCACGTTTAATCCAGTGTTAACATTTATTTTAGCATCATATTTAAGGACACTGTTGTTGATAAGAATTCGTCTGGACATGTCATGTGACTTGTTCTACTCGATCAACCAAAATTAGTACAATGTCGGTCATACAGGAGTGTGATTTCATTCATGAGTAGTATTCACAGAGCCCCGATGACACTAACCTACCTAAAGTTATGGTTAAACAAAGTAATCTTGAGTGACTTAATTCTCAGCTCAGACATGATCATCGCAATCATTTCCAAAGACGTGTGGGGTCCTGCCAGAGCAGGTCCCCACTCGGAATCGGAAGTAGCTGCGTCGCCCTCGAAATGTGATGTTGCTGCTGTTGTTGTCGCTGCTGTTGTTGCTGCTGTAGTTGCTTCTGTTGCTGCAATAAACGCAGGGAGGTGGTGTTCCGTGATGGGATGACGACTTTGATTAAAGACTTTGATCAAATGCACCCGATTGACGCCCTTGATCGTCGCATTTGATCAACTCAGACATTGTAAACTCTCACATGTAAAACCCAAACATATAATATTATAAATCATGCTCTCATGCCCTTTGGATGTAGTAAGTATATATGCATGTTACATGCATATATACTTACTACATAGAGACATGTTACATACAGACATGATACATGCATATATACTTACTACATACAGACGTTACATACAGACATGTTACATGCATATATACTTACTACAAACAGACATGTTACATGCACATATACTTACTACATACAGACATGTTACATGCATATATACTTACTACATACAGACATGTTACATGCATATATACTTACTACATACAGACATGTTACATGCATGCATGTTACATACTTACGACCGTAGTCTGATTCGAAGAGGACCACGGAGTGATTCGAATAATTTGAATGCGATTCAAATATCACACTTCAATGTAGGTTGTTCTAATCTATGACACTAGTTAATAATGTTATTGTATGGCGTTATAATGTATAGCTCATAGGTTATATTGTTAGAGTTTACTATAAAACTAGTTTACAGTAATTTGTATATTCTTCGAATGTATATTTTAATGTTTAAGTGATATTGTTGGAATTCATAATGTTAAAGTTCACAGAGTGAGAGTTTACAATGTAAGAGTATATCAAAGGCGTCGATCGACGGCGTTGGTCTGGTAGGTTCGATCATAGTTTTTTTTATCAAAGGCGTTATCCTATCACGGGACACCAACATGCTGCGTATATAACAGTAACAGAAGCAACTACAGCAGCTACGAAACCGTTCGATGACAAAGTAGCGACTTCTGCTTCTGCTCCAACTGCCGCCCGGCTGTTTGCACGCCGACTCTGCTCTCGTGGGACCCCACACGTCTATGGAAATAATTGAGATGATCTGAGTTGAAATTTGAGCGACTAAAGTTTACTTTGTTTAAACATAACTTAGTGTAGGTTAGTGCCATCGGTGTTTAGCGAATAATACCGAATAATTAGCTCACACTCATTTATGACGTAATTTGGTATAATTTTGGTTGATTAAGGAGAACAAGACACCTGCCATGTCTACGAATTCTTATCGCATACAGTGTACTTAACTATATAGCTAAAATAACGTCAACACTCGAATAAACGTGCAGGTCTTAGCCCTCTCATATCGTTGCTTCGCAGATGCTCGAAATTGAGTGTCCTGCTGTGGTCCGAATTGTTTACTGTGATTCATTTGGCTGTTCAAAGCAGACTGCAACCGTGAATTGTGCAGCTTGGAAAAATTGAGGACATCTCATCTATTTTGTTGGTTTTCGAAAACTGAGTCCAATAATTAGGAGGCAAATCACAAGCGAAAGCGATAGCATTTGCCAAGAATGTCTTCATTAATCGAAAACGAAAGTAAGATGTTCGAAGGCGACTGCTAGTAGCTCATAGGTTATATTGTTAGAGTTCACAAATTTGGAGTTTACTTTAACACTTGTTTACGGTAATTTGTATATTCTTAAAATGTATACGTTAATTTTCGATTTAAAGCTTTCGTGACTGCAGGGATTCATCTTCTTGGTTCTTTATTTTTATTATTTTATTACTTCCCTTCTACGTGACTTTACCGAAAGAACCAAGAAGATGTATACGTTAATGTTTTTTAATTATATTGTTGGAGTTCAAATTGTTAACGTTCACAGTGTGAGAGTTAACAATGTAAGACTATATCAAAGGCGTCGATCGAGAGCGTTAATCTGGTAAGCCGTTATCCTCTTACGGGACACCAACATGCTATGGAAATAATTGAGATGATCCTATCTGAGCTGAGATTTGAGCGTTATCGTTCATAGTATTACAGTTTACATGTTATAGAGTACAGTTTATCCCCGACATACTTCGGGATTAGGGACTGGTACGTTGATGAACGATTAACTACGGGGACCTTTCCCCTCAAGGAACACGTGTTTAATCGGGTAGACAGCCAAGATGCTGCCGATTAATGGCACACTTGTGTGACGGAGATCCTCCACCTGAAATTCTCTTAACATGTTTTTGTTAGGAACATTATAAAATAAAGACCGTACAAACATTTGTTAAAAATACGTTTTTATTCATCTGCAATCATTTTTACGTCAAAACTCGAAGGGAATATGTATTAAGTCCTATGTTCACACATTTCCAGTACAATGCAAAACATTTCCGTTCCAGGAATACCAAAACGGTAAAGTTTTATTGATTTCCCTATTAATTCACCACATTTGTTCACTGTGAGTCCATGTTGAAGTCAAGGCCATATATCCAACGAACGCGTCATCAATGTACATCCTGATATCGGATATCTAAAGTCGATTAATACCAATCAAAAACAGCTATATACTTGACAAAAATCGTTTAAAATGTTGAGTAAAGATGTTCCTACAGACGCATTCCAACTTTAGCTCAACAGGAACACATAATGACAACAATTGAACCCACTCACAACCAGTGCTCATCACACCACTTCGGCAAGTAATCCCATAACATTACAAACCACCACTGTGCACGTCATTAAACTCACAAAAACTGTAAAACTAAAATTACACATAAAATTACTCGATACGGCTTAATAGGTATAACCACATGACAATATTTTTTCAGTCACCCCTGACTCTCGGTTTGATCGTCGAGCCACTTCATTACATCGAACCATCTGTCGGGATCCAACTGCATGGGATCGAAGGTGGAAAATTCTTCAGGACTCATTGCAGCACCTTGAACTTCAGCTTTTGATTTCAGTTTCCTATCATTGTGGACCTTCTGATGCCTGTTCATGGTTGATGACCACAGCAATGTCCATGACAGAGTTGCCCGTTCGGCACCACACACTCACCCACCCACTCAACCACCCACACACTCACCCACCCACCCACTCACCCACTCACTCACCCACCCGCCCACTCACTCACCCACCCACTCTCTCACCCACTCAACCACCCACCCGCTCAGTCACCCAGCCACTCGCCCACCAACCCACTTGCCCACCCACTCACCCGTTGTCGTTGCTAAAAGTAGTTTATAGTGTTATTGGTATAGCGTTACAATGTATAGCTATAACAGTTATATTGTTAGAGTTTATAATGTTAGAGCTTACATTGTGAGTTTATGACGTGATAGTTTTTGGCCGTGCCCTGTCCTCGTGGGACCCCACACGGATTTGGAAATAATTGCAATGACCATGATTGTGCTGAGATTTGAGCGACTGTTTACTTTGTTGCAACAAAACTGAGTGCAGGCTAGTGCCATCTGGGCTTAGCGAATGCTACTCATAAATGAACTCATACTCCTTTATGAAAGACATTGTAATCTTGCATTTTCTTGACGAAATGTTATCTTCAATATCGCCCTCAAAACGACTAAAATACACAGCAGAGGGAAGGCTGCCTTGTTGGGGAGATGTAGTTTGTGTAAGGCGCTGTGACTGGAGTTAAACATTCGCTGCTTGGCCCCATCGACAGCAGCGGAGACGATCCGATCCACTGCGCTCCCCACATGGCCCACGAAATTCTGTTTTTTTTTATGAACGTATGGTTTTACAATCATATGAAATGTAATTATGTTATAATATTTGATTGTTATACACACCATATATAGCTATTCGATTCAATTAACATGACATTCATCAAACAGTGGACAGTTTGATTCTAATACGACTACAGTGGGATTTTAATAATTGTAATGAGATTCAAATCTTGCATATCCTACCCCCGGTTTGCATTCACTTAACATGCATATGGCCAAAGTGTGATTCTAACATTATCACAGTGCAATTATAATTATTATGCGATTATAATCACGAACTTCTATTTCTTTTATTTAAAACTAATAATACCGTACCTCTGTTTTTGGTGTTATAAATGATGAAACTAGTTAATATATTATAGTATTTTAATTATTTTTGTTATCGTTGATAGTGTTACAGTTCACATGTCATACTTGATGATTAGGGACCGTAACGTTGCGAATAGATTTATAATGGGAACCTTTCCCCTCCAGGGACACATGTTAATGGGGAGACAGCCAAGATGCTGCCGGTTAAGGGCAGATCTGTGTGACGAGGATCCTCCACCTGAAACTCGCTTAAAACACGTTTTTGCTATGAACATTGTAAAATAAATAAACGGACAAACATTTGTTAAAATACGTTTTTATTAATCTGCAATCATTTTTACGTTTAAACTCCAACCGAATATGTATTATGTCCTATGTTCAAACAGTTACAGTACAATGCAAACCATATCCGTTCCAGGAATACCAAAGCGTTAAAGTATCATTCCCCATGATTTCCTTATTAGTTCACCACATTTGTTCACTGTTCGTCTATGTTGAAGTCAAGGACATATATCCCACGAACGCGTCATCAATGTACATACCAAAGCAGATTATTACCATCCAAAAAAAGCTTTATACTTGAAAAAAAACCCGTTTAAAATGTTGAGTAAAGATCTAACTACATATGCATTCCAACTTTAGCTCAACAGGAAGACTTAAATCCGAAAAAATCAAAACTCACCACCTGCACGTCAAGAAACTCTCAAACGAACTGTAAAACTAAAGGGTCAGAATTACACACAAAAGTACTCAAGACAGCTCCTCGAGCCACTCCATTACATCCAGCTATCTCTCGGGATCCAACTGCATGGGATCGATAGTGGAATTATCTTCAGGAATCATTGCAGCACCTTGAATTCCACCTTTTGATTTCAGCTTCCTATCATCGTGGACCTTCTGATGCCTGTTCCATTTTGACGACTGTACAAATGTCTTCCCACACACAGGGCACAGGAATGGCTTCTCGCCTGTGTGTGTTTTCTTATGATCGCGAAGAGTTGATGACCGTGCAAATGCCTTCCCACACACAGGGCACAGGAACGGCTTCTCGCCCGTGTGCGTTCTCTGGTGTCTCTTAAGATCTGATGGCCATGAAAAGGACTTCACACACACAGAGCAATTGAATGGCTTCTTGCCTCCGTGTACGTGGGGCTGTGGAGAGCGTCTCTGCTCCATGTGAGCGTAGTAACAGCAGTGGTGTTATGGTGTCAAAAGTACTCTCGCGTCTAATCGAGACGCAAAGAATTCCCGTAAATTTGACGACGAACACGTGTAAGAGTTTATCCGCGAAAATAGACACTTACTTGGAGATTCACGGTATATCGATGTCTGGAACCCGTCTGAAGATGTCGCCACGAACTCTCCCGACGCAAAGTCGCCTAACTGTCGACACAGCAATTGTGCTCGCCAAGCTGCGTTGTCTCGCGGTTGAAGGGCGATCAGCAGAGCGACGAGTCGAGCGTCCAACCTCATCAAGTTCCCTCTCGAAATGGCATTGAGCTCTGCTTCTGAGCCGCCTTATAACTCCCCCCTAGGATCCAATCCTTTGTCTTTCAGGATATTTGCATTCGATTGTTAATTTTGGAAGGTACAATCCGCATGTCTATTAACATACCGAAGGGTAATGTGCCCATTGTACTTCATCTCAGTGTGTAATTGTGCGCTTATTTTGAATAAATGGAAAAACTTTGTCCTCGATTTAAAGTGAATGCAGAGAAATTAGCATGTAACTTTAGAAAAGGAAGAGAGCGGCCTTCTCGACGAGGGAGTGAAACCCAATAGGTAATATTCTTTTACAGCGTTACAATGGATAGGTTGTAGTTCATAGGTTATAATATTATGTTTCACTATGATAGAGCTTAACATGTGAGAGTATACAATATCAGAGTTGATAAAATGCGACGATCAAGGGCGTCAATCGGGTGAGTTTGAACAGAGGCTTTAATCAAAGGCGTCATCCCATCACGGAACACCACCTCTCTGCGATTATTACAGCAACAGAAGCAACTACAGCAGCAACAACAGCAGCAACATCACATTTCGAGGGCAACGCAGCTACTTCCGATTCTGCTGCCCAGCTGTTTGCAGTCGGGACCTGCTCTCGCAGGACCCCACACGTCTTTGGAAATGATTGCGATGATCATGTCTGAGCTCAGAATTAAGTCACTCAAGATTACTTTTTTAACCATAACTTTAGGTAGGTTAGTGTCATCGGGGCTCTGTGAATACTACTCATGAATGAAATCACACTCCTGTATGACCGACATTGTACTAATTTTGGTTGATCGAGTAGAACAAGGCACATAACATGTCCAGACGAATTCTTATCAACAACAGTGTCCTTAAATATGATGCTAAAATAAATGTTAACACTGGATTAAACGTGCACCTCTTAACCCCTCCCTCGCATTTACGACTAACAATTTGCATTTGCACATAACATACATTCAAGTACAGTAATTTGCTAAAACGACCAAATTGTCATTCTAAAATTTGAATGCCATTCTTACCCTCGACCCCCACAGTTCACATATCCGACCGTCGGTTCGATTGAACGGACAATTAACAAACATGTGTAGAGTTCCATTATAATACTTCTAATGAAATTAAAATACCGTACCTCCGTTTATGGTGGTATAAATTATAAAACCAGTTGGTAGCTTTTTTTGTCGTTTAATGTTTAGTGTTATTGTTTATAGTGTTATCAATTTACGTGTTTTAAGTACAGGTGATTCCCGGTATACTTCGGTATTCTGGACCTGAACGTTGCACCGTCTCTCTGGGGACCCGTGTGGTGTGTGTAGCGAGTATTACGGGGTGGGCGGGTAGTGTGGTGATAGTGGTCACGGTTGGCACCGATGCACGACCACCGCCACCACCCCTACTGGGCGGTGGACCTGCCACCACAAAGCAGCACGCGGCGGAGGAGTGAGGCGATCGCTCTCGCCACGCGAGCGAGGCTCCCTCGCTTCGTATTCTTTTCGTGCATTTCCACCTGCACCTCTTCCGTTTTTTCCTCCGTCTCATCCTCCTCCATCCCCTCTTCTTCATCCTCCACTACCATCTTCTCCTCTACCTCCTCTTCTTCCTGCGCCACCTCCATCTTCTCTATCTTCTTCTCCTCCGCTAGCACCATCTCTTCCTCCTTCATCTGCTCCTCAACTTCCGGCACCACCATCTCCACCACCGTCTTCTCTTCCTCCTCCACCACCATTGTTTCCCCTTTGTCCGTCGTCTCCATGTCCTCCACCACGACCATCTGTTCATCCTTTGTTGTCTCCTTGTCCTCCATCTCCGTATTGTCTTTCTCCTCTCCCTCCGTGTTCTCCTCCATTGTCACCATCACAATCTCGTCCTCCTTTGCCTTCTCTTCCTCCGTCTCTACTTCATCCTCCATCTCCTTCACCTCTTCCTTCGTCTCCTTCTCCACAACCTCTGTCTTCACTTCAAAGGCCTGGACGAGTGAGGAGGAGGGCTGAGCTGGCTCAGATCTGTGAAGAGACAACACGACACCGTTCTAGATTTGAAGCTTTCGTGACTGCAATGATTCATATTCTTAGGTTTTTTCGGTAAAGTCACGTAGGTAAAAACATTAAAAAGTAAAATAAAATAAAAATCACGACGTTTCGGAGGCAACACAAGCTTCCGTCTTCAGGTGGAACCGTCACAGCCACGACAGCTGTATCAGGTAAATGAGAGATTGCAGAAGCTACCACTTCGTTTATATAATGGTTGGAGAAGGTGATGGGGCAAGGGCCGCATACTTTTATTAATATGGTAAGGTGAGGTTTAAGACTAAGAATAGACTGCATATCAAAGGCTGAGCCTTTGTTATGGAGAGGTGCGGTTTGTGACTCAACCTGTAACAGGGAGACCACCACTAGACATGGTAAAACTGTGATGGTTGTCTGTCAAACACGACACCGTTCCACCTTGCTGCTACGGCAGACATCGCCATCTCCCCATCGTCCGTGGGTGGAATGTGTGGCGGATTAATTCGAGCTGAATAGAAACATCAATAACGACATGGCCAGTGAGTGTGCTTAGTATTGGTGCTCTCATTCTCATGGCGCCAGGCTATCCTTGAGATAGGTGCAGCTGTGTCTCACACAGACTGCTGTAGTTTCACAGTAGTGGTTGGCGTTGCTGTGCAAATTTAGCTGAATAATTTGAAGTGACATTTTTTTGGTTCTTTCGGTAAAGTCATGTAGGTATAAAATAAAATAAATTAAATCACAACGTTTCGATTGTAACACAAGCAATCATCATCAGGTGGGAAAACCACAGCAAGAAACGTTCTTGCAATAACGACATGGCCATCGAAACGTCGTGATTTAATTTAATATATTTATTTCATACCTACGTGAATTTACCGATATAACCAAAGAATATGGATCCCTGTAGTCACTAAAACTTCAAATCTAGATTGAACATATTCTATATGTATATTTTAATTGACCCCTTGCACATAATGTCCTAAGCATTTCAAATGGCATCGATAGAGATCCTGAACGTCCACTGTGACGGAATGGGTGTGGATCTGTGTGGTCAATACAGCAGCAATAATAGCCAGGGCGGGAAGCAAGAACTGAACTGTAATGGTGAAGAATGAGTGCACGAAAATTTGGTCGCTTCAACACATCCACTATTTAAAAAAAGTGTCCGTCAGTGATTTGTGGTCGAGAGAGCCACCTCCCTTGACGTCAAAGGCATCTCAGAGTGCATTGCATGCGATAAGCCTCTCGCATCTCTCATCTCATCGCGTTTTAAATTGGACACCCTTCTCAGTGGTAGCTGTCGCTGTGCGTTACAAGGCGAATTGGCAGCTGGCCTGGCAACAGGCGATAGACAGCGAAAATCTCACGGTGGATGGAGGGTTACATGGTGAAGATATGCCCACTTCGTTACGTGGTCTAACCAAGAAACCAGTTATGAAAAATAAATCTGTCCACAGTATAGCGGAATGTACACGTGGGGTTTGCAGTGTCTGTGCATTTTGAGAGCGCGACAGGGCTTGAGCACCTGTGCATCACAGCAACATTGACCTGGGTTTGATTACCACGTTTGGCCACATTCTCCGTGTGGATTATGCAGCCCCCTGTTCTGGGAAGGTTCTGCAGCTTTCTCCCTGTTACTGAACCCACACAAGCAATGCAAATCGTTCAATTTGGATCTCAAACAGTAGCAACTTTTTTGCAAAATGCGAGCAAACTTGGCAGGATCCTCCTGAAAAAAAGTCTTGAGACCGAGTAAGGCTGATGCTGCGTGATAAGCATGGTAATGCATAGCAAAAATAAACACACAGGACGCACACGCAGAGTGGTTTACCGTGGCTCAGCGACTCCGGAGTTTGCTTTGTCTTCTTGGAAGCCCTCTTCTCTAAAGCTCGGAGCAATTGGGCCCCACACAGGATTGGAGGACGTGGTGGCGGTGGTGTAGGTGGTGCTGCTGCTGGTGGTATCGTTCTGGAGCCATTGTCGCTCAATAATGGCGAGGCGCTGCTCCTCCTCGAGGCGCTTTTGCTCCACAAGACGCTTCTCCTCCATCAAGTGCTCCTCCTCCTCCTTTTGACGCTTCACCTCAACGAGGCGCTTCTCCTGCATGAGACGTTTCTCCTCGAGGAGCTTCACCTTGCGAAAGCGCCTCTCCTCAAGACGCTTCTTCTTCTTCTCGAGACGCTTCAGCTCTATGAGACGCTTCACCTCAAAGAGGCGATTCTCCTCCATGAGGTGCTTCTCTTCCTCGAACCGCTGCATCTCAATGAGGCGCTGCTCCTCGACAAGGCGCTTCTCTTCTTCCACCCGCTTCTCCTCCATGAGGCGCTTCTCTTCCTTGATCCGCTTCACATCTATGAGGCGCTTCTCTTCCTCCAGATGCTTCTCCTTGAGACGCTTCACCTCGCGAAGGCGCTTCTCCTCCATGAAGCGCGTTTCTTCAAGGAGGCGCTTTTCCATGACGCGTTTCACGTCTTTGAGGATATTATTTCGAAGGCACTTCTGCTCCGTTTGGTGCTTCACCTTGGCGAGGCGCTTCACCTCATTGGGGCGCTTCTCTTCCATTGTGCATTTTTCCTTCGCAAGGCGCTTGTCCTCCTGGAGACGCTTCACTCCGCTGACGTTCTTCACCTCCCCAATGCTCCTCTGTTCACGCGAAGATAAGCACATGATCATTCAGACATGCGCACTCAGGACAAAATCTATTCTCGCAGGCACACAAACATAGACGGGCACATAGACGAACAAAAATGCATACTGGCACATCTATGTACGGATGCAAACATGCACATTAACTCATGGCATGACGTGATTATGGAGAGATGGAGTGATGGTGTTGGGAGATGGTGTTGTGATACGGAGAGGTGAAATTGTGGAATGTTCTGGAGAGACGGTGCCTTGTGATGGTATTGGCGCTTTATGAGGCTCTATGCTATTGTATTGATTCTCGAATTGAATCTTTCGTGACTGCAAGCATTCATACTCACATATGCGACTTTACCGAAAAAACCTAAGAAAGAGTCACGTACGTGACTTTACCGAAAAAACTAAGAGTATATTGTATCGAGTTGGTGGTGATGTGAAGAGATTGTGTGGTGATGTGAGGTATAGTGATGTTTTGGTGCAATGGTGTGGGAGTGTGGAGAGAATGTGGTGTTTGACTCCCATAGACCCCATACACACCTTTGGGGAACGATTTTCATAGCTTTGGCCTGGGAAAGGGTCCACTTCATCCATAATGTCCCCCCACGTGGTCGATTGGCGCCATGACTCCCTGGCTACGGAAAACAAAATTAATTCAAAGGACGAGTAATGTATTAGAGAACGAAGCACGTGGATATTCACACAACTAATTCTGAGATTCTTGTAATTACCTCTTAACACATAACATGACCTACTGTTGAGAAACATTAGTCACATGGCAGTAAAACATTACAAGTCATATTTTTGTAAGCATGTTGAGATCATCAATTTCATAAAGTTGAGACCCCAATTTAACCCAATATGGCTGAAACGCAGCTCTAAATCCATGCTGTCTGCCACACTTGACCGTTTACCTCTTCCCATCACCACCAAAAAAAATAATTAATCAGGGAGCTGCCTCCTCTGCATAAAAGCCACGTGATGCAGGTAACTGTGACTTACCATCATAGTCCTCCAAGATGTCAGCCCACTTGCGTTGTCTGTCCATGTTGTTGGGAAGGAGTAGTTTCTGTTTGATGTTGGAGGGCCTGGGGAGGTTGTAAAAACGCTCAGATTTAGCAACCTTTTGAAACACTCATCCTCTCAATTATTACATATTTGACCACTCGCTGTACCAATCAAATCACTTTCGTGCCGTTTGTTTTACAAGTCCACTCACTCGCTTGTTTGCCCACTCACGCGTGCGTCAGATCGCTCACTCATCCACCCACGCGAACATGTTTATTCCAACTGCCTATTGCATTAAACATAATCGCCAGACATAACCGTGATGTTTAACCTCTAATCCAGACAAGCATGTTGATGCACAGCCCATTTGTATTAATCTACTGCTTGATAAAGGCCCCCCTATGTCTTGTAGGTCATTGGGGTCAAATTACCATACTTAAATCATTTGTTATAACCCGAGAATGACGTCGTAGGTCACGTGATGTCAGAGGTACCGCCCATGTGGCTGTGACATCACAGATAGGAGACATCTATGGCAGCAGCTCGGGTCTGAACTAAAAGGTAGACTCCTCCCCCGTGTTGGATAACATTCAATACATGTAATGCAGGGCACAATTATGCAGGCAATCAGAACACAATAATTATAGACATGTTAATCATATTATATGAGATTTAAACAGGTTAGTTATGAACGTTTTAAATGTTAACTTGCTTTGGGTCTAAACAATGAGAGTAACAGCAACATATCAGAGCATGCCAAGTAATCTAACTAATAGTCCTAATTTGGTTGCAGAAAATCCAAATAGCAACATACACAAAAATAATGAAGCTTTAGTTTGTAGTCAAAACGTGCAATAAAAATAAACAACACACATCGTCAACAGGGACGCTCACGATAATTGTTTTTTTTACCCTTCTATCTGGCAACAAAACTGACACCTTTTTACAAGGAGTCATGTTTGCATAGACCGCAATACCTGCAGTCATAATACAAACAAAAGAACATAACTCTGATAATGTGCACTGTCCTTGAAGTTGATTGGTCCACACCCGAGACAGCTTTCCTTAGAGCCTAGTCTCACATGGGTTGGACCTGATGACGCCAAAAGGCGCACTGTAAAAAGGTGTCAGTTTTGTTGCCAGATAGAAGGGTAAAAAACAATTATCATATTTTTACTGGCAAATGAGGTTCCCATAGGGACGCTCACCTCGTTGACGATTCGCTCTGCAAAGGCTTCTGCTGCTGCTCACTCGTGCGCATTCCTCTCGACTGCGGGTGGAGGCGTGGCTATGACGTAACAGAGGTGACGTCACTACAGCGAGGCTCCGCCCCCACGCGCTTGGCGGGCGCACCACGTGGTGCAGTGCGGGTGGTTGCGTCACCGGAAACAGCAGAGCCCTCGGTTCGACATTAAACATTTGCCCCCTCGCTTTGTGCTGTCTTTGATGTCGCCGTTACTGCGGCGAGGACTGAAGCGATGCCTGGCCATCAGGCCTGGCATATACCTAGGCCTCAGGCTTCATATTTGTTCTTAGTTATTTTTTGTTTAATTGGAATTATTAACTTGCATTTCATTAATTACATTTCAAGCGTATAAACACCATAACATTGGTTTATTTACTTTTAAATTCAGGTTTGTAGTATAGTTATTGATCTGTAGTTATATTTAAGTGAGTGAGGTGGTTGTACTAAGTGTGAATTTGAGTTCCATGTAAATTATTATTGTGTAAAGGATTTGTCTGTGTGCACCTATCCTGGCAGTGGTAATTAGGGCTTTTTATAATTAAGTTGTTAATGAGATTGTTTATTTGTGTGTGTCTGTTATCGATGTCTGTGTAAGGTTACATATCTATGTTTGTAGCTCTGTGTGTTTGTTAATTTATGATGGGTGGTGATGATGATGTTTCTTGATAATGGATGGTGGTGATGATAATGTGTAGTGATTATGATGGGTGGTAGTGATGATGATGGGTGGTGGTAATGATTGGGGAGTTTATGATGATGGGTGGTGATGGTTATGGGTGGTGATGATGATGGGTTGTTGTGATTATGGATGATTGGTGATGGTTATGATGAATGTTGGTTGTGATGGTTGGGTGGTGGTGGTGGACACGATGGTTGGTGATGGTGAGTTGATAGTGATAATGATGATAATGGGTGTTGATACTGATGATTTGTGTTGATGATTATGGGTGGTGTTGAGTAAATGAGCAACCACCAGACACATAACAGCAACAGAAGTAACTAAATCAGCACCAATAACAGCAGCGACAACAGCAGCAGCAACAACACATTTTGAGGGCGACGCAACTACTTCCGATTCTGCTGTTTCTGCTGCTCGACTATTTGTAGACAGGACCTGCTCTCGCGGGACCCCACACGTCTTTGGAAATGATTGCGATCATGTCTGAGCTGAGAATTAAGTGACTAAACGTTACTTTGTTTAACCATAACTGTGTGTAGGTTAGTGTCTGGGAGCTTAGCGAATACTACTCATGAATGAACTCGCACTCCTTTATGACCGACATTCTACTAATTTTGGTTGATCGAGACGAACAAGGCACGTGCCATGTCCAGAATAATTTTTATTACCAATATTGTCCTTAAATATGATGCTAAAATAAACATTAACACTGGATTAAACCTGCACCTCTTAACCGCTGCCTCGCATTTACGACTAACAATTTGCATTTTACACGTAACATGCAGTCAAGCACAGTAAAATGCTAATACGACAATATTGTTATTCTAGGAATTTAATATTGTTATTCTAGGAATTTAAATTCTAAAATGCTAATACGACAATATTGTTATTCTAGGAATTTAAATTCGATTCTAACCCTGCACCCCCAACAGTTCGCATATCCAACCCCCGGTTTAATGGAACGTTCGCTTTACATACATATGAGCAGAGCACGATTATAATACTTCTAATGAGATTTGAATACCGTACCTCAGTTTATGGTGTAATGAATTAGGAAACCAGTCTATAGTCATTTAATGTTGAGTGGTATCGTTTATAGTGATACAGCTGAAGTCATAGAGATGAAACGGCCTAAGTGTGTACGAATGTAGATAGGGCGTCGCCGTTGGTTCGTCCACCCATCGCGCCTTAAGACTTATGTCCGTCCCCACCCGGACAGCTCATCCCCATGTCCTGTAGAGCCCAAGTCTGGTGTGTCCCACGTGGTGTGGCTCTCGGCAACGGAAACCGTACACCAAAGGAAATGTGTTGTGGCGCTCACAGTTTCCTAGCCCCTGAGGCCCGGGGTGCTTCAATGATCTCCCGCGTGTGAGGAATCGGTGCCTGGAGCCCAGTCATGTTTCTCAAAAGAAGCCAGGGACCTGCCTAACCCTTCAAGGCTGTGGTGCGAACCCTTGACGCCCCGAAAGGCACAAGATTCCACCATGGGCCTTTAACGCGGTTTTAGACCCCAGGCGTCACGATATAGCAACGACGACGACGAGACAGCAACCAGCCAACACAGCCCCAAACCTCGTTCCTCCCCCTCTCTCATTCTCGGCGTGAACCTCCGCCCACACTTGGTCCCGCCTTCCCTTCTCGAACTCTCTTTATCTTGTTGTCACCACTTGTCCCTTAGTTGACGCATTGTCTTTACATCACCCACCTCTATGACCTCTACCTGACCCCGCCATGGGCGGAGCAACTTGGGGGATTTTCCCGGTGGCACCTGTGGGCAATACAACCATGCCCTGTCCCCCACTGCTCATGGAAGCACGTGTTCCCGCCGCCCCGAGTTCTTTTCATTAGCGGCTTGCGCTCTGGTGGGGAAAGGTCCTCGTTATGAATCGTTTCGCAACGTTCAGGTCCAGAAAACCGAAGTACACCGGGAATCACCTGTACTAAAAAAACATGTAAACTGATAACACTATAAACAATAACACTAAACATTAAACGACAAAAAAACCTACCAACTGGTTTTATAATTTATACCACCATAAACGCAGGTACGGTATTTAAATCTCATTAGAAGTATTAAAATCGCACTCTACACATATTTATGTAAATTATCTGTTCAATCGAACCGGGGGTCGGATATGTGAACTGTGGGGGTACAGGGCAAGAATCGCATTTAAATTTTAGAATAACAATATTGTCGTATTAGCATTTTACTGTGCTTGAATGTATATTATGTGCAAGTGCAAATCGTTAGTCGTAAATGCGAGGGAGGGTTAAGAGGTGCACGTTTAATCCAATGTTAACATTTATTTTAGCATCATATTTAAGGACACTGTTGTTGATAAGAATTCGTCTGGACATGGCACGTGCCTTGTTCTACTCGATCAACCAAAATTAGTACAATGTCGGTCATACAAGAGTGTGATTTCATTCATGAGTAGTATTCACAGAGCCCCGATGACACTAACCTACCTAAAGTTATGGTCAAACAAAGTAATCTTGAGTGACTTAATTCTCAGCTCAGGCATGATCATCGCAATCATTTCCAAAGACTTGTGGGGTCCTGTGAGAGCAGGTCCCGACTATAAACAGCTGGGCAGCAAAATCGGAAGTAGCTGTGTCGCCCTCGAAATGTGATGTTGCTGCTGTTGTTGTCGCTGCTGTTGCTGCTGTAGTTGCTTCTGTTGCTGCAATAAACGCAGGGAGGTGGTGTTCCGTGATGGGATGACGCCTTTGATTAAAGCCTCTGATCAAACTCACCCGATTGACGCCCTTGATCGTCGCATTTGATCAACTCTGATATTGTATACTCTCACATGTTAAGCTCTATCATAGTGAAACATAATATTATAACATATGAACTACAACCTATCCATTGTAACGCTGTAAACGAATATTATCCATTGGGTTTCACTCCCTCGTCGAGAAGGCCGATCTCTTCCTTTTCCAAAGTTACATGCTAATTTCTCTGCATTCACTTTAAATCGAGGACAATGTTTTTTCATTTATTCAAAATAAGCGCACAATTACACACTGAGAGATGCACTTACATATTCACGCATGAAGCACAATGGGCACATTACCCTCAGTATGTTAATAGACATGCGGATTTTGCATTCCAAAATTAACTTTCGAATGCAAATATCCTGAAAGACAAAGGATTGGATCCTAGGGGGGGAGTTATAAGGCGGCTCAGAAGCAGAGCTCAATGCCATTTCGAGAGGGAACTTGATGAGGTTGGACGCTCGACTCGTCGCTCTGCTGATCGCCCTTCAACCGCGAGACAACGCAGCCTGGCGAGCACAATTGCTGTGTCGATAGTTAGGCGACTTTGCGTTGGGAGAGTTCGTGGCGACATCTTCAGACGGGTTCCAGACATCGATATACCGTGAATCTCCAAGTAAGTGTCTATTTTCGGGGATAAACTCTTAAACGTTTTCGTCGTCAAATTAGCGGGATTTTTTTGCGTCTCGGTTAGAGTGTCGTTCTTGTTTTAGCAGTTAACAAAATCCAAAACTCAACGCTAAACATCCTTGCGGCCGATAGCGTACTTTTGACTCAATAACACCGCTGCTGTTACTACGCTCACATGGAGCAGAGACGCTCTCCACAGCCCCACGCACACGGAGGCAAGAAGCCATTCAATTGCTCTGTATGTGGGAAGACATTTTCACGGCCATCACATCTTCAGATTCACCAGAGAACACACACGGGCGATAAGCCATTCCTGTGCCCTTTGTGTGGGAAGACATTTGCACACTCGTCAACTCTTCAAAACCATCAGAGAACACACACGGGTGAGAAGACGTTCTTGTGCCCTGTGTGTGGGAAGACATTTGCACACTCATCAACTCTTCAAACTCACCAGAGAACACACACCGGTGAGAAGCCGTTCTTGTGCCCTGTGTGTGGGAAGACATTTGCACAATCATCAAATCTTCAAGCTCATGAGAAAACACACACGGGCGAGAAGCCATTCCTGTGCTCTGTGTGTGGGAAGACATTTTCACACCCATCAAATCTTCAAGCTCATGAGAAAACACACACGGGCCAGAAGCCATTCCCGTGCTCTGTGTGTGGGAAGGCATTTGCACGGTCATCAACCATGAACAAGCATCAGAAGGTCCACAATGATAGGAAACTGAAATCAAAAGCTGAAGTTCAAGGTGCTGCAATGAGTCCTGAAGATAATTCCACCTTCGATCCCATGCAGTTGGATCCCGAGAGATGGCTGGATGTAATGGAGTGGCTCGAGAGTCAACCAGAGAGCTCGGGGTGACTGACAAAATATTATGTCATGTGGTTATACCTATTAAGCCGTATCGAGTACTTTTGTGTGTAATTTTGACTATTTTAGTTTTACAGTTTGTGAGAGTTTAATGACGTGCCCAGTGGTGGTTTGTAATGTTATCGGATTACTTGCCGAAGTGGTGTGATGAGCACTGGTTGTGAGACTGTTCAATTGTAGTCGTTATATGTTCCTGTTGAGCTAAAGTTGGAATGCGTCTGTAGGTACATCTTTACTCAACATTTTAAAGATTTTTTGTCAAGTGTATGGCTTTTTTTGATTGGTATTAATCGATTTTAGATAGCTGATTTCAGGATGTACATTGATGACGCGTTCGTTGGATATATGGCCTTGACTTCAACATATACGCACAGTGAACAAATGTGGTGAACTAATAAGGAAATCATGGAGAATGATACTTTAACGCTTTGGTATTCCTAGAACGGATATGGTTTGCATTGTACTGGAAATGTGTGAACATAGAATATAATAAATATTCCCTTCGAGTTTTGACGTAAAAATGATTGCAGATGAATAAAAACGTATTTTTAACAAATGTTTGTCCGTTCTTTATTTTATAATGTTCCTAGCAAACACATGTTAAGATAATTTCAGGTGGAGGATCTCCGTCACACAAGTATGCCCTTAACCGGCAGCATCTTAGCTGTCTACCCTATTAACACGTGTTCCTTGAGGGGAAAGGTCCCCGTAGTTAATCGTTCATCAACGTACCAGTCCCTAATTCCGAAGTATGTCGGGGATAAACTGTACTGTATAACATGTAAACCGTAATTCTATGAACTATAACACTAAACATTAAACGATTATAAGCTAGTGTTTTAATTTATAACCATATAAACGGAGGTAAGGTATTATAAAATCATTAGAAGCATTAGAATAACAGCATGGTCGTATAAGAAATGCAATTACAACATGGTCATATTACAATCACGATTTTCACTGCTAGATGTAATCGAATAACAAAAGACGGAATATATTTATATAAATACACGCACAAACTCATTATAAACTCATCAGATTATGAATGGTGACAATTATTAAAACATTCACAAATTGTGACAGAGAAATTCCCACATGCAAAACACCACGCTCACTTTAACAAACTGCAACACTCAAGTGACAAAATTCAACAAAAAAAGGCCGCATTAAAAAGAAAAACATCAATGGACAAATCCAAAAAACAGTCAATACACACACGTTAGTAGCTGTTAGAAGAAGACAACACCTAGCACCTTCAACTATACACATTATACATCCAACTCGTAAATGGGGCGGTATATGACAGCCTTCGCTGCTGTCGACCGGGCCAAGCAGCGAGTGTTTAACTTCATTGTTTCAGAATCCGTGTCATCACCCGGCCACAGCGCCTTAGCCAAACTACATCTCCAAAACAAGGCAGCCTTCCCTATGCTGTGTATTTTAGCAGTATATTTACGGACGCACTTGAAGATAACAATTCGTCTAGAAAAGGCAGGCGACTTGTTCTACCAACATGATTTCAATTTATATCCGAAAGAAGAATGAGTTCATTCATGAGTAGTATTCACTAAGCCCCGATTGCACTAACCTACACACAGTTATGATTAATCAAAGTAAACATTAGTCGCTCATCCCAGCTCAAACATGATCATAGCAATCATTTCCAAATCCGTGTCGAGTCCCACGAGAACAGGGCACGTCCACAAACTCTCAAATTGTAAACTCACATTGCATACTCTAACATTATAAACTCTAACAATATAACCTTTAAACTATGAGCTATACATTGTAACGCTTTAAAATAACACTACAAACTAGTGTTATAGTAAACTATAATGTTGTGAACTCTAACAATATAAGCTATGAGCTATACATTATAACGCTATAAAATAACAATAAACTGGTGTTAAAGATTAGAACACCGTACATTGAAGTGTGATATTTGAATTCGAATTCTTAGCTTCACACCGTGGTCCTCTAGGAATCACAATTGGCTCGTCAATATGTAACATGTCTGTATGTAATATGTATGCATGAGATATGTCTGCATGTAATATGTATGCATGTAACATGTATGTATGTAATATGGACGTGCGAACCAATGGTGGGATATGTGAAACATGAAGGTGCAGGATCAGGATGGGATTAAAATTATTTGAATAACACTTTGGTGGTATGCGCCGCAGCCTGGCTGCCCAGCAGATACCAAGGAGGAATTTTGGGAACAATTGATGGACACATGCAATCAAATAAATGGAGAAGAGCAGTTAGTAATTGGTGGAGACCTAAATGGACACGTTGGAAACGCCCGGGATGGATACCCTCGAAACCATGGTGGCCAAGGATATGGTACCCGGAACGATGAGGAAAACCGAGCCCTGGACTTTGCGGAAGCCCATGATCTTGTCCTCGCCAACACCTTCTTCAAGAAGAGACCATCCCATCTCATTACGTACGCCAGTGGTGGGAGATCAACTCAATTTGATTTCTGGCTTGTCAAGCGGGATAAGCTAAAAACGGTGACAAACACTAAAGTCATACCATCAAACAACATCACCCCACAACATCGCATCCTGATCATGGACATGAAAATGGACATTGGCCAGCGACATCGCCCACCAACAACGGAACAGCAGCGAATTAAGTGGTAGCGGATGAAGGAATGCAAAGATCAGCTGAGAGTCGCCCTCAATCAGATTGACGTGAACACCAACCGACCAGCGAATGCGATTTGGGAAGATCTCGCCGGCCAACTGTGCACAGCAGCAACGGAAGCACTGGGGCTAACTAAGCCGGCAAAACACTTCATTGACAAGCAAATATGGTGGTGGAACGAAGAAGTTCAGCTAGCAGTGAAAGAGAAGAAGCTAGCTTTCAAGAAGTGGCGCAAAACGCTCGCAGATCTGGATTACCAACAATACAGAAACTGCAAATCGGCATCGAAGCGAGTAGTAGCAGCGGTGAAATTAGCTCAATACGACCAACTGTATGTCAAACTGGACACCCCAGAAGGTGCCAATAAGATCTATCGACTGGCAGAGGCGCGCCATCGTTCGACTCAGGATATTGGTCAGGTCAAATGCATAAAGGATGAGAATCACAGCGCTCTCAAAGACCCGCCCGCCATCCTTCAACGCTGGAGCGACTACTTCTCTGGAACCTGCAACCAGGAATTTCCCCACCAACCTATTATTAGCGCTGAACACGTCCTCGATCCGGTTTCACCTATCACCATCACCGAAGTGGAACAAGCTATCAAGAGAATGAAGAATGGGAAAGCGACTGGCCCGGACGATATCCCTGCTGAGGCCTGGAAGATCCTTGGCAGGCAGGGTGCTGCCCTCCTTACCCAACTCTTCAGCACCATCACGAGCACCGGTGAGGTCCCAGAAGCCTGGTCGACCAGCACGACGGATCCAATTTGGAAGGGTAAAGGGGCCGTGGCAGAATGCTCGAATTACAGGCCAATCCGGCTCCTGTGTCATGCGATGAAGATCTTTGAGCGAGTTTTGGACACGAGGATTAGAAACATCGTCACCCTATCACCCAACCAATGCGGCTTCGTCAAAGGATGTGGCACTACGGACGCCATATTCGCGGCGAGGCTCCTGCTGGAGAGGCACAGAGAGAAGAACAAAGCTGTGCACGTGTCGTTCCTCATTGGGTGCAACTCCTATACAAGAACGTCACCAGTGCAGTCAGGTGTGCAGTGGGCATATCACCGCCATTTCCCATCAGCGTTGGAGTGCACCAAGGATCGGCCCTGTCACCACTCCTGTTTATCCTGTGCATGGACACGATCACTGCCGACCTGCACACGCCCCTGCCATGGTCAATTCTCTACGCGGATGACGTCCTCCTCTCAGATGAAGAGAGAGGAGAAGTGGAAAGACAAACGCGCGTGTGGAAGGAACGTTTGGACGAAAACGGGATGAGGTTCAACATCAAAAAGACGGAGTATATGGAGTGTGGCCCCCAAACCGACGGCACCATCAGCATTGACGGAGAAGATCTGAAGAAAGTGACGGACTTCAAGTACCTGGGTTCCACCATCAGCTCAGATGGTAGCATCACGACTGATGTGAGGTCACGAGTCAATGCGGCATGGATGAAGGCAAGTCACCGGAGTCCTCTGTGATAGGAAAATGCCGGATAGGCTGAAGGGAAAAATGTACAAGACCATCGTCCGACCGGTGGCACTCTATGGATCCGAGTGCTGGCCAGCCACAACTGTACACGAACAAGCTCTCCACACCATGGAGATGAGGATGCTCAGATGGAGCCTCGGACTCACTCGATGGGATCGTGTCATGAACGAAGACGTTCGGAATCGACTTGGTGTGGCCCCCATTGCGGACAAGATGCTTGAGGCAAGGCTTCGGTGGTACGGCCATGTGATGCGAAGTGAAGAGTGATCAGTGGCCAAGACTGCCATGCGTATTGAGCCAGAGGGCCGCCGTCCACGCGGGAGTCATGGCGCCAGTCGACCACGTGGGGGGACATTATGGATGAAGTGGACCCTTTCCCAGGCCAAAGCTATGAGCATCCTTCCCCAAAGGTGTGTATGGGGTCTATGGGAGTCAAACACCACATTCTCTCCACACTCCCACACCATTGCACCAAAACATCACTACACCTCACATCACCACAGCATCTCTTCACATCACCTTTCTCATCACACCACACTACCACCAACTCAATACAATATACTCTTAGGTTTTTTCAGTAAAGTCACGTATGTGACTCTTTCTTAGGTTTTTTCGGTAAAGTGACATACGTGAGTATGAATGCTTGCAGTCACGAAAGCTTCAATTCGAGAATCAATACAATATCATAGAGCCTCATAAAGCGTCAATACCATCACAAGGCACCGTCTCTCCAGAACATTCCACAATTTCACCTCTCCGTATCACAACACCATCTCCCAACACCATCACCCCATCTCTCCACCATCACGTCATGCCATATCCCACTCGTGCAGGCAAATGAAGTCGCCATTCATTACCAATGAAGACAGAATGATATCAGGCAATCTCATGAATTATGTCTGTGAGCTGATTGGAAGTTGCCATTCCAGTTACCCATTATGGGTGCTGCAATAAAATGTGTCCAGATTATGGGCATCCAGATCTTTACAATAGAACATTCTGTGGAAATATTGCCCGTGATGATTGTTGCCAACAATCGCCATGAAATCGTCGTCGACTATCACTGCATTAAGTGCGTGTATTGAATTTGTGAGAATATGAGGATGTAACATGTATTTTGATAACATTAGGTGATGGTGTATATTCATACGTGTTCTAGCATGTTTCCATGAGTTAATGTGCATTATTGCATCCGTACATAGATGTGCCAGTATGCATTTTTGTTTGTCTATGTGCCCGTCCATGTTTGTGTGCCTGCGAGAATGGATTTTGTCCTGAGTGTGCATGTCTGAATGGGCATGTGCTTATCTTCGCGTGAACAGAGGAGCATTGGGGAGGTGAAGAACTTCAGCGGAGTGAAGCGTCTCCAGGAGGACAAGCGCCTTGCGAAGGAGAAATGCCCAATGGAAGAGAAGCGCCCCAATGAGGTGAAGCGCCTCGCCAAGGTGAAGCACCAAACGGAGCAGAAGTGCCTTCGAAATAATATCCTCAAAGACGTGAAACGGGTCATGGAAAAGCGCCTCCTTGAAGAAACGCGCTTCATGGAGGAGAAGCGCCTTCGCGAGGTGAAGCGTCTCAAGGAGAAGCATCTGGAGGAAGAGAAGCGCCTCATAGATGTGAAGCGGGTCGAGGAAGAGAAGCGCCTCATGGAGGAGAAGCGGGTGGAAGAAGAGAAGCGCCTTGTCGAGGAGCAGCGCCTCATTGAGGTGCAGCGGGTCGAGGAAGAGAAGCACCTCATGGAGGAGAATCGCCTCTTCGAGGTGAAGCGTCTCATAGAGCTGAAGCGTCTCGAGAAGAAGAAGATGCGTCTTGAGGAGAGGCGCTTTCGCAAGGTGAAGCTCCTCGAGGAGAAACGTCTCATTCAGGATAAGCGCCTCGTTGAGGTGAAGCGTCAAGAGGAGGAGGAGCACTTGATGGAGGAGAAGCGTCTTGTGGAGCAAAAGCGCCTCGAGGAAGAGCAGCGCCTCGCCAAGATCGAGCGACAATGGCTCCAGACCGCTACCACCAGCAGCAGCACCACTACTACTGACACCACCTCCACCACCGCCGCCATCGCCGCCGCCACGTCCTCCAATCCTGTGTGGGGCCCAATAGCTCCGAGCTTTGGAGAAGAGGGATTCCAAGAAGATAAAGCAAACTCCGGAGTCGCTGAGCCACGGTAAAGCACTCTGCGTGTGCGCCCTGTGTGTTTATTTTAGTTATTTATTGCCATGCTTCTCACGCAGCATCGGCCTTACTCGGTCTCAAGACTTTTTTTCAGGAGGATCCTGCCAAGTTTGCTCGCATTTTGCAAGAAAGTTGCGACTGTTTGCGATCCAAATTGAACGATTTGCATTGCTTGTGTGGGTTCAGTAACAGGGAGAAAGCTGCAGAACCTTCCCAGAACAGCTGGCTGCATAATCCACACGGAGAATGTGGCCAAACGTGGAAATCAAACCCAGGTCAATGTTGCTGTGACGCACAGGTGCTCAAGCCCTATCGCGCTCTCAAAATTCACAGACACTGCAAACTCCACGTGTACATTCCGCTATACTGTGGACAGATTTATTTTTCATAATTGGTTTCTGGGTTAGACCACATAACGAAGTGGGCATATCTTCACCATGTAACCCTCCATCCACCGTGAGATTTTCGCTGTCTATAGCCTGTTGCCAGGCCAGCTGCCAAGTCGCCTTGTAATGCACAGCGACAGCTACCACTGAGAGGGGTGTCCAATTTAAAACGCGATGAGATGAGAGATGCGAGAGGCTCATCGCATGCAATGCACTCTGAGATGCCTTCGACGTCAAGGGAGGTGGCTCTCTCGACCACAAATCACTGACGGACACTTTTTTGAAATCGTGGATGTGTTGAAGCGACCAAATTGTCGTGCACTCATTCTTCATCATTACAGTTCAGATCTTGCTTCCCGCCCTGGCTATTATTGCTGCTGCATTGACCACACACATACACACCCATTCCGTCACAGTGGACGTTCAGGATCTCTATCGATGCCATTTGAAATGCTTAGGACATTATGTGCAAGGGGTCAATTAGAATATACATATAGAAAGCTTAAATCTAGATTTTTTTTTCGTGACTACAGGGATCCATACTCTTTGGTTATTTCGGTAAATTCACGTAGGTATGAAATAGAATAAATAAAATTTAATCACGACGTTTCGATGGCCATGTCGTTATTGCAAGAAAGTTTCTTGCTGTGGTTTTCCCACCCGATGATGATTGCTTGTGTTGCAATCTAAACGTTGTGATTTAATTTATTTTATACCGACGTGACTTTACCGAAAGATCCAAAAAAATGTCACTTCAAATTATTCAGATAAATTTGCACAGCAACGCCACCCACTACTGTGAAACTACAGCAGTCTGTGTGAGACACAGCTGCACCTATTTCAAGGATAGCCTGGCGCCATGAGAATGACAGCACCAATACTAAGCACACTCACTGGCCATGTCGTTATTGCTGTTTCTATTCAGCTCGAATTAATCCGCCACACATTCCACCCACGGACGATGCCTTCATATCCGCCTGCCCGCCGTACCTTTCTTCATTATTGACAACTTGCAGCTCAGCACACGGCAGATGCCTGCGCAGCGCGACTCACGACCTCCTCTCGATACCAAGATCCAGGATGGTCATCGTGTCTATGCGCCGCTTCTCGGTGGCAGCCCCAACAGTCTGGAACGATATCCCTCTGCACATTCGCAGCATCACCTAAATCGCCTCCTTCAAGAGACACTTAAAAACTCACCTCTACAATCATGCTTTTGAGCGACTCTGAGCTTGGCTCCGCGCCTCTGAGTTGCGGCCACTACGTCTGCAAATTTGCGCGCGTTACAAATTGAACTATTATTATTATTAGATGGCGATGTCTGCCGTAGCAGCAAGGTGGAACGGTGTCGTGTTTGACAGACAACCATCACAGTTTTACCATGTCTAGTGGTGGTCTCCCTGTTACAGGTTGAGTCAAGACTAAGAATATGCAGTCTATTCTTAGTCTTAAGCCTCACCTTACCATATTAATAAAAGTATGCGGCCCTTGCCCCACCACCTTCTCCAACCATTATATAAACGGAGTGGTAGCTTCTGCAATCTCTCATTTACTTGATACAGCTGTCGTGGCTGTGACGGTACCACCTGAAGACGGAAGCTTGTGTTGCCTCCGAAACGTCGTGATTTTAATTTTGTATGTTATTTTATTTTACTTTTTAATGTTTTTTTACCTACGTGACTTCACCGAAAAAACCTAAGAATATGAATCATTGCAGTCACGAACGCTTCAAATCTAGAACGGTGTCGTGTTGTCTCTTCACAGATCTGTGCCAGCTCAGCCCTCCTCCTCACTCGTCCAGGCTTTTGAAGCGAAGACAGAGGTTGTGGAGAAGGAGACGAAGCAAGAGGTGAAGGAGGAGATGATGGAGGATGAAGTAGAGACAGAGGAGGAGGAGAAATCGGAGGAAGAGAAGGCAAAGGAGGACGAGATTGTGATGGTGACAATGGAGGAGAACACAGAGGGAGAGGAGAAAGACAATACGGAGATGGAGGACAAGGAGACAACAAAGGATGAACAGATGGTCGTGGTGGAGGACATGGAGACGACGGACAAAGGGGAAACAATGGTGGTGGAGGAGGAAGAGAAGACGGTGGTGGAGATGGTGGTGCCGGAAGGTGAGGAGGAGATGAAGGAGGAAGAAATGGTGCTAGCGGAGGAGAAGAAGATGGAGAAGATGGAGGTGGCGCAGGAGGAGGTGGAGGAGAAGATGGTGGTGGAGGATGAAGAAGAGGGGACGGAGGAGGATGAGACGGAGGAGAAAACGGAAGAGGTGCAGGTGGAGATGCACGAAAAGAAGAGGAAGCGAGGGGGCCTCGCTCGCGTGGCGCGAGCGATCGCCTCACTCCTCCGCCGCGTGCTGCTTTGTGGTGGCAGGTCCACCGCCCAGTAGGGGTGGTGGCGGTGGTCGTGCATCGGTGCCAACCGTGACCGCTATCACCACACTACCCACTCACCCTGTGATTCTCGCTACACACACCACACGGTTCCCCAGAGAGACGGTGCCACTGGGACCACAGCTGGGGAATGAAGCTGAGCAGCAGATGCCAGGACTACAGCGGAGAATGACTGCTGCCAGGAGACCTCACAACACACACACACACACGGGACTATGCCTTTAGCATAGCCGGCCCCACACTGGGCCCCTTCCATGCTGGTTTTCATCCAGGCGGTACTCATGGGATGACCTTGCCATGGTTTCCAGGACATGGAAGGGGCAGCTGACCCAGGGTGAGAGAGCTGGAGGGGTCTGGTGCAGACAATTAACAAAACATGCACGTGCCAAGTCTCAAGGATGCTCTGTTAAGAATTAGAATCAATATAATTGTTGTTGTTGTTACTATAAACTTCGTGAAATCAACCCTTGAGGACACAACGTGACGTTGCATTGCTTGCGAGTGCTGCCTGTGTTGGTTAAATGTGTCTTGGCTCGTGTGTGTGGTATCCCAGCTGTGTGTGCAGCGGTACAAAGACAATAGACAACAAGAGACGTTTTGGGAAATGGTCCTTCTACAGAGCACATACAAGCGGCGGTGGTAAAACATATTCAGGTGATTCATCTTCTTGGTTCTTTCGGTAAAGTCACGTAGAAGGGAAGTAATAAAATAATAAAAATAAAACATAATAAAATAAAATAATATAATATTATGATATATTATATTATTTTATAATGTTTTATTTTTATTATTTTATTACTTCCCTTCTACGTGACTTTACCGAAAGAACCAAGAAGATGAATCCCTGCAGTCACGAAAGCTTTAAATCTAAATATTCAGGTGATTCGCCTTCTTCATAACAAACCGCCCCTCCTCTACCCCACTGCTCCACTGCCTCTCTGCTCCACTGCTCCTCTGATCCACCATCTGCCGCAGAAGTTGAAACAAATGATAAACTATCTTAAATCCCCTTGCCTCTGTGCACCAAGAAGTGAAAATGGGTGCGGCACGTGTGGAGGCCGACGTCCAACTCCCTGCTCCCCGTGAGCGGGCGGGTCGTGACGTCCACCCCCTCCACTCGCACCTCCTCCTCTTCGGCCGCCTCGCGCCAGGCCCCCGCCGGTCGGGTGATCGCCCCCCCCCGCACCAGCGCCCTCTCTGACGGACATCGCTCACTCGCTGGCTCACCACCGCCCGGGGTTATTTTCCACACGCACACGTACCCCCACCACACAAAAACGAATACGGAGGCGTGCACATACGCGCCCCTGCAGGCGCGTATTTCCCTCACAAAGGCTGGCGCTAATCAAAACGGCAGTACGAAAATGCGCGTGGACCTTCGGGGGTTAAACCCTAATCCGCTTGCACACAAAGGCTAATGCTAAAGGGCTGTGTGAATATCTGAAGGCGCGTGGTTCCTCAATGGTCAGCACTACGGTCCCCGGAGGACCCAGCAGCGTAATGCAAACACGCGGTGCAAACTCGCTGTGTAAAGCGCGCTGTGTAAACACGCACACGAGCGCAAGCGCGTGTAAACGACGGCGGCCGTGTGTGCTGCAGTACATGCACCCCACGTGCACACTCCAATCACTCACACCACCCCCACACTGCAGCCCTGCGCTCGCGCTCACACCGGGCACACGTCTCTCCACGCAAACGCGCAACACACAGATCATAGACGCTACGCCGAAGTTCTGCCCACACACACATAAATCACAATAAACCAATACTCTGTACTAGAGTTTATTAATGGCGCCAATACGCATTACCCGGAGGAAGAATATGAAGCGAGAAGAGCTTAGCGTAACTCTGCCTGTGAACCCAGCTACTCAGACGCCCTACCACGAACCTCGAAACTGGACTCGCGGCATCCCACGGACGCTGAGTGAGTCGGAGGGAGAAGGACGAGAGAAGACTTATACAGGGAGGAACAATGTTCCACACTGCCCACCAGGGATTATTTAGCTGTCTGTCTGTCTGTCGCGCATAAATAAATATATAATACACACGGCTCTTTGATTGGTGGAGACCTACTGCCGGGTACGGAGAGGGGAGGTGCCTAAGGAAGGGGGGGTCAGGGGAGGGGCCTAAGGATGTGGGGGGTGGTCAGGGGAGGGGCCTAAGGGAGGGGGAGGGGCCGATAGTGAAGGTGGCTGGCTACCTCAAGTCACGTGATCTTGTACACAGGTAGGAACAACAGGTTCCACACTGCCCACCAGGGATTATTTGTCTGTCTGTCGTGCACGAATGCGCTGTCCAACCAAGTTCCTACCTGCCCACTCCGAAAGAACGTGTTCCAATCACTGTCTCGCAGCAGCACTCGCTGGCATCACACGGATGCTGTGAGCGGCTTGAGGAGGCAGGGCAGCAGGCAGGGAGTGGATCGTGACGGCCCGAAGGTTGTAGACAACTGCCCCCATCATCCCGGGGCTCCCACCTTTATACTCTAAACTTCAAAGGCCCGGGGGAGAGGGGGGGGGGGGCGTCGCGCAGCCAATTACGCGCCTACCTTTCGATTTACATCTGATGCCCGCCCTCACCTGGAGCGTCCGTTACACCTCCACCCATCGTTTTCTTAGTTCGTGCCTTCGTTTTTTTTGCTCTTTTCGCCCCTTTCCTATTGTTCTCACGGGCCCAGAAGTTCGCGTCTTAGGGTCTTTATGCCTAATATTCCACCCTCCGTCCTCCCAACAATGTTGTGTGTAACTCATTGCGGTTGGCTGTTGTGTATGTACCCCCTTTTTATTTTTTTTAATATTTTTTTTTTTAAGGATTATTCTGCCATCACATATAATATTGTTTTTTTTAATAGACACGGGGCAACGTGGAACGAACACGCCCCCACACTTCCACAGAGGCCCCCACACTACCACAGATGTGCGCACACCTCATTTCAAAGGAAAGAGGACATGAAAGGGGGGCAATAAGGTAATAAAACTCCCCTAAATTCACACAAGAGGAACAAGGGAAGGGGGGGGGGGGGAATGGCAGGCGGGGGGTTGCAGGGCCGGGCATCACGGAGGAAGAGATAATTATATTCTGAACAAAGATAAGCCGGGATATCAGATTAAATAATCACAAGAAGTCAAATAATAAGTACGGAATTAAAGTAGAAGAGGAATCAAGGACGGAGAAGGCTCTCAAAATTAACCAAACACAACAACCCATGGGAAGCGAGCAACACGGCCGCCTTTGTCTTTCCGAGAGGATCTCCACACACAGGCACCAAGCCAGGAAATGACACCCATAAAGGTTGGGGCAAGGGCTCAAAGGAAATTAACACACGCCTTCAAATAAATAAGCGCATGCGCCGGGTGCTCCCACCGTGGAAACAACCGCCTTTGTCTCCCCACAACACGGACAGCAAAAATTGCACACGCGAGGAAATAACATTTCCATGAGAGATCGGGTCACGATGAAACATCGTGAACACGGTTTCGGCATAACCAAGCAGCAAATAAGTCGCATTTCAACTTCCAAACCAAACCAACTTAAGCTGTGTGAGACAAAGGATGTGTTCCCAGAGCAAGGAAGGGAATAATTAAGCTCGCTTAACGCGTAAGTTTTCGCGACAAATATTATTCAGTAACAAAACATGGATTCGAATGTTTTTTTTTTATAACTCGACGCGAATCATCGGTCTGGCTAATGGATAACTTCAGCCGCGCCGTCACGAGGCCTCCACCCCCACCCCTTTCTTCCAGAACGACACAGCTGTGTCTTCAAAGCTAATAAACACACGGACAAACAAGCACGCGAAACACACGGACGGACACACACACAACAAACACAGATGGTTCAGCCCACAGGAGGGTTTTATGACAGCCTTTGAACAACTCGGGAAACTGAGTGGAATTTCCAGATATAAACCGAAGAAAAATCCATTCAAAGCAGATCTCGTCCGGGCTTCGGCTCCAACACAGATCATCCGGGCCACGAGCCCATCTTCGGCTCCACCACAGATCGTCAAGAAGTTTTCGTCATTGAGAATGACGAGGTTCGCGGAGTAGCGACGCGTAGCTACAAGCCGAGGTCTGCACCACCTGAGAAGAATCGCTACCCCGAGTCGCAGAGCTGCGAGTGAAGCCAACAAAGACGCCAACGTCCACCCTGCCACGAACGAAGCATCGCTCCTCGTCAGAGTGACGACCAGCGAACAACCCGCAGGAAAGGCGGAGATCGCTGAACGAGCGCCACCGTGCGCCACCGTGCGCCACCGTGCGCCACCGTGCGCCACCGTGCGCCACCGTGCGCCACCGTGCGCCACCGTGCGCCACCTTGCGCCACCTTGCCGCCACCACGCAAACGAGCGCAGCCGCGCCGTCAACCTTCGTACGGGCTCAGCGAGGGAGGAGTCTGAAGCAGCCGACCACCGCAGCGCGACAGCCAGGGGACCCTTCTCCGAAAGTCGTTCGTACCCACAACTTCCCTCACGTAGGAACACACGCGCTCGCGTCGACGCCCAACCCCCTTTGAGACTATCCATTTCGTCCCTACCATCATATCAACCCTACACAATTATCGAAAGACTGATTATCAACTACATGAACCATCAGCTGGCCACGAGGAATCGTGGCCCATCGAGTGATTAAGAGTCCGTCGGTGATAAGAGTGAGGTTGTTTACCGTGCCTTTCCCTTGTTCCGCTCATCACATAGGCGATCAATAGACTCGTCGAGGCAAACTCAACTTCTCGAAATCCTCATTACGAATCGACCGAACACAGAGAGAGAATATCTTGTCAAACCAGTTTCCTTTGTCCCAGAGTCTCGCCGAAGAATTAATTAAAACAGAGCCAGATTCGCTCTCGCGCCCACACGCCCTCACCCACCATTGTATCAAACATTCCGTTAAGAGGATTTTTATACTTGCCGATGAATCTATTGACATATACTTTCGCCTCTTGGGTATAATAAGTGCTATATTATCGCCATAGGAAGTGTGTCATGCTTGTTTTCAAACTCGACCAGTCGCCGATTGTGATCGATACATGGGCGAACTAATGAGATGCCTGGTAGGAAAAGTAGAGGTTACAATTGATAGAAGTGTTTTTAGTCATTCAGTTCGTTAAATGCATAAGTGTTTATTCATTCATTTTAGTCAAATGCATAAGAGTTTCGTTATTCATATTGCATAATTGCATAATTTCACAAATGCATAAGTGTTTATTCATTCATTTTAGTCAAATGCATAAGAGTTTCGTTATTCATATTGCATAATTGCATAATTTCGCAACTGCATAAGTTTTTGTCGTTCATATTAGTTAATTGCATAATCTTGCCCATGAATTATTGACGCATGTTTGACCTGCATGATAGAATGTCACGTGTTTGTTAGAATAAAATTGTTATCACAGAAGCATATTGAGTGTTCTTTCCAAGTCCATGCAAAACCATCTTATTCATAAGAGCTGTATCCTGTGATGAGATCTGAACTGGTGACCTAAAATATTATAACACACACTAAGATAATCAGCAAATGTTTAATCGATGATAATCGTGTTATCCTGATTGATATAACCCTGGATAAACGAAACCGAGCCTAATTATCATAACTGCACACATTAACATCATCGCAAACATCCGCATAAATTACTACGACTATATCCGTGATTATCATAATTTATGCATATAATTACACGCATTATCATAATTTATGCATATTGATACACACACTATCATAATTAATGCGATTTGCGCATTTTTCGGAAAATTATTAATTTTTATTATTTTCATCAAAATTTCATAACCCGACACATACAACATGGCCCAGGGAACCTTCCTGCGCCCCGTACAATTTTAAGCCAATTTGGGGCACCGCAATGTCACCTGTCCTGTGGGTGTTGGCCAATCTACTGGCATCGGGAAACCGTGGGACTATCCCTCTAGGGGCCTTTAGGATTAAAACCCGATGTGCCAGGCAACCCCCGGCCAGGACACTACGTGTGTGCGCTGCGTGCGGGTCGCGTGTTTAGTGCGAGGGGCCGGGAGGGAGTCGCGGCGCTTGCGGAGTTGCTCCGCAGTTGTGGCACCACAGGTGGTTAGTCCGTGCTGTGAGCTGGATATGGCGGTGGTGAATCCAGTGGAGCTGTCTTCACGTATGGAGGAGGTGAAATCTGCAGACACACAGACAAAGGCAAAGCTTTACCAGGTAGCCTCTAGCAGGGATATAGGGGCAAGTGCTGTTGCACACAGACAAAGGTAAAGCTCCCCCCAGGTAGCCTCTAGCAGGCTGTAGGGGCAAGTGTTGTTACACACAGACAATGCAAAGCTCCCCCAGGTAGCCTCTAGCAGGGATGTAGGGGCAAGTGCTGTTACACACAGACAAAGGCAAAGCTTTACCAGGTAGCCTCTAGCAGGGATGTAGGGGCAAGTGCTGTTACACACAGACAAAGGCAAAGCTTTACCAGGTAGCCTCTAGCAGGGATGTAGGGGCAAGTGCAGTTACACACAGACAAATGCAAAGCTTTACCAGGTAGCCTCTAGCAGGGATGTAGGGGCAAGTGCTGTTACACACAGACAATGCAAAGCTCCCCCAGGTAGCCTCTAGCAGGGCTGCAGGGGCAAGTGCTGTTACACACAGACAAAGGCAAAGCTTTACCAGGTAGCCTCTAGCAGGGCTGTAGGGGCAAGTGCTGTTACACAAACAAATGCAAAGCTCCACCAGGTAGCCTCTAGCAGGGCTGCAGGAGCAAGTGTTGTTACACAGACAAATGCAAAGCTCCACCAGGTAGCCTCTAGCAGGGCTGCAGGGACAAGTGCTGTTACACAGACAAATGCAAAGCTCCACCAGGTAGCCTCTAGCAGGGCTGCAGGGGCAAGTGTTGTTACACAGACAAATGCAAAGCTCCACCAGGTAGCCTCTAGCAGGGCTGCAGGGGCAAGTGCTGTTACACAGACAAATGCAAAGCTTTACCAGGTAGCCTCTAGCAGGGCTGCAGGGGCAAGTGCTGTTACACACAGACAAAGGCAAAGCTCCCTCAGGTAGCCTCTAACAGGCTGTAGGGGCAATTGCTGTTACACACAGACAAAGGCAAAGCTTTACCAGGTAGCCTCTAGCAGGATGTAGGGGCAAGTGCTGTTACATACAGACACATGCAAAGCTTCCCCGTGTAGCCTCTAGCAGGCTGTAGGGGAAAGTGCTGTCAGTAGTAGCGAGTAGCAGCACACGCACCTCATTGGTCACCTCGAAGCCACGCCCCTTGTGGACGGGGGCTGTAGGCACGATGCCACGCCCCCCCGCCTCTGATTGGTCTACAGGAGGAACGCCGCCCATCTGCGAACGACAGCCAGTTGGAGCGGAGCCAGCGACACGCCCATCGTGAACCCCACCCACACCAACACCCATTCACCCACCACACTCACCCACCCACTCACCCATTCACTGACTCACTCACCCACCCACCCACTCACCCTACCACCCACCCAATCACCCACCACACTCACCCACCCAATCATCCACCCACCCACTTACCCACTCACTCACTCACCCACCCTCTCACCCATTCACTGACTCACCCACTCACCCACCCACCCACTCACCCTACCACCCACCCACCACACTCACCCACCCAATCATCCACACACCCACCCACTTACTCACTCACTCACCCACCCACTCACTCACCAACCGACTCACTTACTAACTCACCCACCCACCCACCCTGACTGACTCAACAGCTGATGCTGCTCTATCAGCTCAGATTATCCACTCTCTCACTCACCCACCCACCCACTCACCCACCCACTCACTTATCCACCATACTCACCCACCCAATCATCCACTCACCCACTTACCCACTCACCCACCCACCCACTCACCCACTTACCCACTCACTCACCCACCCACTCACTCACCCACCGACTCACTTACTAACTCACCCACCCACCCCGACTGACTCAACAGCTGATGCTGCTCTATCAGCTGAGATTATCCACTCTCTCACTCATCCACCCACCCACTTACCCACTCACTCACTCACCCACCCACCCACTCTCTCACACACCCACCCACTCACTCATCCACCACACTCACCCACCCAATCATCCACCCACCCACTTACCCACTCACTCACTCACCCACCCACTCACCAACCGACTCACTTACTAACTCACTCACCCACCCACCCCGACTGACTCAACAGCTGATGATGCTCTATCAGCTCAGATTATCCACTCACTCACCCACCCACGTAACCACCCACCCACTTAACCACCCACCCACTTACCCACCCACTCACCCAACCACCCACCCACTCACCCACCCACCCACTTACCAACCCATCCACTCACTCATTCACCCACCCACCCACTCACCCACCCACTCACTCACCCTCCCACCCTGACTGACTCACCAGCTGGTGCTGCTCCATCAGCTCAGAGTATCCACCCACCCACGACCTCCTCCACCATCTCTTCCTCGTCCTCAAGAAGCAGCACAAGATAAGTCCCAGCGAGAGGGCGAGGAGCAGACCCAGGATGGAGATACCGGCCCTGGAGATTACTCACACGGTGGGGGGGGGGGGGGGGGAGATCAGCGGTGATCAGTGGTGATCAGCGGGGATCAGCTGTGATAATGCGTCATTGGATCGTGAGGTCGAACTCACTCACTCGGTAACTCACCCACTCACTCACCCACTCACTCACCCACCCACCCACTCACCCACTCACTCACTCAATCACCCACTCAACCACTCACTCAATCACCCACTCACTCACGCACCCACCAACTCACCTATTCACACACTCACCCACTCACCCACCCACCCACTCACTCATCCACCTACCCACCCATCCACCCACCCACTCACCCACTCACCCACCCACTCACCCACCTACTCACCCACTCATCCACCCACTCACACACTCACCCACCCACGGACTCACCCACCCTCCTACTCACCCACTCACCCACCCACTCACCCACCCACTCACCCACTCACCCACCCACACACTCACCCACCCAACCACTCACCCACCCACTCACCCACTCACTCACCCACCCACTCAACCACTCACTCACCTAAGCCCCTCCTCATAGGAAGGACCGCCACGCCCCCCTGGGGATCCGAGCGACGCGATTGGCTGATGGTCTTTGTCTCCTCCCCCCATCGTAAAGCTGAGGGGGGCGGGGCGTTGCGATGGGCGGGGCCACGGAGAGGGGGGCGGAGCCTCAGGGGGTTATCAGTCGATGTTGACTACCTCGCCTGGTGCGCAGGAGGTCGTGGGTATCGATACCGGAACCCTGTGCGACAGACAGAGACACACACAGACACACACACAGACACACGCACAGACACACATACACACACAGACACACACACAGACACAGACAGAAACGCACAGACACACAGACACACAGACACACACATACAGACACACACACCGACTCACACACACACAGACACACACACATAGACACACACAGACGCACACACAGAAACACACACAGACACACAGACAGACAGAGACATACACACAGACACGCACATACAGACATACATACAGACACATACATACACGCACAGGCAGACACAGACACACACAGACACACACACAGACACAAACACACACAGACTCACACACACACACATACATACAGACACAGACACACACACAGACAGACACACAGACAAACAGACAGAGACATACACACAGACACGCACATACAGACATACACACAGACACGCACATACAGACATACATACAGGCACACACAGACAGACACAGACACATACATACACACACAGACACACAGAGACGCACAGACCGACACACACACAGACACACACAAACACACAGACAGACACACAGACACACACAGACAGACACACAGATACAGACAGACACACACAGACACACAGAGACACACACACAGACAAACACACACATACACACACATACAGACACACACACAGACACACACACAGACACACACAGAAACACACACAGACACACACACAGACAGACACACACAGAGACAGACAGACAAACAGAGACAGACACACACAGACAGACAGAGACATACACACATACACGCACATACAGACATACATACAGACACAGATACACACAGACACATACACACACAGACACACAGACACACACACTTACACACATAGACACACAGACACACACACTTACACACACACAGACACACACACAGACACACACAGAGATACACACACACAGACATACACAGAGATACACACAGACAGACACACACAGACAGACACACACAGACACATACATACAAACATACAAACACACAGATACACACAGACACACACACAGACACATAGACAGAAACGCACAGACACATAGACAGAAACGCACAGACACACAGACACACACAGACACACACAAACACACACACAGGCACACATACAGACACAAACACACACATAGATTCACACACACAGACACACACACAGACACACACAGACAGACACACACTCAGACACACAGACACACAGAAACACACACAGACACACACAGACAGACACACACAGAGACAGACACACACAGACAGACAGAGACATACATACATACACGCACATACAGACATAAATACAGACAGACACAGATACACACAGACATACACACACAGACACACAGAGACACACAGACACACACACTTACACACTTACACACACACAGACAGACACACACACACAGACACACACAGAGATACACACACACAGACATACACAGAGATACACACAGACAGACACACACAGACAGACACAGACACACACACAGATACATACAAACACACAGATACACACAGACACACACAGACACATAGACAGAAACGCACAGACACATAGACACACACAACAACAACCGCCATTCGCCACTAAGTGGGGGTGACGTCACCACGACGCTTGTGCCAGGCCAAGTGCACCTTGAGGCCACGTGAAGTGTCGAACGCCCGCTGGCAGGAGGTCACGGGGCAGACCCAGGTGCCACGGGTCGACTGACCGAGATGACCGAGATGACAGACACATACATACACACAGACACACAGAGACACACAGAGACAAACTTACACACACACAGACAGACAGACATACACAGACACACACAGACACACACAGACACACACAGCGATACACACAGACAGACACAAACAGAGATACACACAGAGATACACACAGACAGACGCACACAGACACAGACACACAGATGCACACAGACACATAGACAGACACGCACACAGACACATAGACAGACACACGCAGACACACACACAGACACACACACAGACACACACAGATACACAGAGACACACACAGACACACACAGATACAGACACTTACACATACCCACAGACACACAGAGACACAGACACACATACAGAGACACAGACACACATACAGACACACACACAGACAGACACACACAGACCCACACAGACACACACAGACACATAGACAGACACTTACTGATGCTGGTGATATCGCTGGATCTGCTGTGACTCTGTACACACAGAGATACTGACAGAGACAGGGAGGCAGAGCGAGAGAGAGAGGCTGCAGGCAGATTATAATGTATATCTGTGTGTGTGTGCACCTCGTGAGAAGGGATCAGCTGATCCCAGGGCGTGGAATGTGCAAATTTGAGAGTTTCCCAGAGGCTCTAACATAGACATAATTAGAGATATATAGAGATATATAGAGATACTAAGAGATGCATAGAGATACATAGAGACTCAAGTAAATACAGAGACCCACATAGACCCAAAGAGACCAAAACACATAGAGACCCACAGAGACCCATACTCATAGAGACCCACACTCAAAGAGACCCACAGAGACCCACACTCAAAGAGACCCACAGAGACCCACACTCATAGAGACCCACAGAGACTCACAGAGACCCTCAGAGAGTGTGTGGGTGAGTGTGTGGGTGAGTGAGTGTGTGCGTGAGTGGGTTCTTGGGTGAGTGAGTAGGTTAGTGAGTGAGTGTGTGGGTGAGTGAGTGAGTGGGTGAGTGAGTAAGTGTGTGAGTGAGTGAATGGATTAGTGGGTGAATGAGTGGGTGAGTGACTGAGTGTGTGAGAGTGTGAGTGAGTGTGTGAATGAGTGGGTGAGTGAGTGTGTGAATGAGTGAGTGGGTGAGTGAGTGTGTGAATGAGTGAGTGAGTGTGTGAGTGAGTGTGTGAGTGAGTGAATGAGTGGATTAGTGGGTGAATGAGTGGGTGAGTGACTGAGTGTGTGAGTGAGTGTGAGTGTGTACGTGAGTGAGTGAGTGGGTGAGTGAAGGTGTGAGTGTGTGAGTGAGTGAGTCGGTGTGTGAAGGTGTGAGTGGGTGAGTGGGTGAGTGAGTGGGTGTTTGAGTGAGTGAGGGGGTGTGTGGGTCAGTGAGTGGGTGAGTGACTGAGTGTGTGAGTGAGTGTGTGAGTGTGTGAGTGAGTGGGTGAGTGAGTCTGTAAGTGTGTGAGTGAGTGGGTGAGTAAGTGTGTGAGTGAGTGGGTGAGTAAGTGTGTGAGTGAGTGTGTGAGTGAGTGTGTGAGTGGGTGAGTGAGTGGGTGAGTGAAGGTGTGAGTGTGTGAGTGGTTGAGTGACTGAGTGTGTGAGTGAGTGTGTGAGTGAGTGGGTGAGTGAGTCTGTAAGTGTGTGAGTGAGTGGGTGAGTAAGTGAGTGGGTGAGTGAGTGTGTGGGTGAGTGAGTGAGTGTGTGACTGAGTGAGTGAGAGTGTGAGTGGGTGAGTGAGTGTGTGGGTGAGCGGGTGAGTGGGTGAGGGAGTGAGTGAGTGGGTGAGTGAGTGAGTGAGTGTGTGAGTGAGTGAGTGGGTGAGTGAGTGTGTGAGTGAGTGTGTGAGTGTGTGAGTGTGTGAGTGAGTGGGTGAGTGAGTGAGTGTGTGGGTGAGTGGGTTCTTGGGTGAGTGAGTAGATTAGTGAGTGTGTGAGTGAGTGGGTGAGTGAGTGTGTGAATGAGTGAGTGAGTGGGTGAGTGAGTGTGTGACTGAGTGAGTGAGAGTGTGAGTGTGTGAGTGAGTGAATGAGTGGATTCGTGGGTGAATGAGTGGGTGAGTGACTGAGTGTGTGAGTGAGTGTGTGAGTGTGTACGTGAGTGAGTGAGTGGGTGAGTGAAGGTGTGAGTGTGTGAGTGAGTGAGTCGGTGTGTGAAGGTGTGAGTGGGTGAGTGGGTGAGTGAGTGGGTGTTTGAGTGAGTGAGGGGGTGTGTGAGCAAGTGAGTGGTTGAGTGACTGAGTGTGTGAGTGAGTGAGTGTGTGAGTGGGTGAGTGAGTGGGTGAGTAAGTGAGTGGGTGAGTGAGTGTGTGGGTGAGTGGGTGAGGAGTAGTCAGGAGGATTGGAAACTGCTGAGATTCCGCGTGAACGAACAGAGACAGAGATAGAGGCAAAGGTGGCACCAGTAGCCTCAAGGAAGCTGGAGGGGCAAGTGCTGGTTTGTAGCAGGCAGTGTCTAGACACACAGACACTCACTCAGAAACTCACTCAGACACACACTCACTCACCCATCCAACGACCCAAACACTCTCCCCCTCACCCACCAACCCAACCACTCACCCACTCCCTCACCGCAATACAAATTCACTCACTCACCCACCCACTCACCCACTTACCCACCCAACCATTCACTCACCCAACCACCCACTGACCCACCCACTCACCCACCCACCCACTCACTCACCCACCGACCCACTCTCACCCACTCACCCACCCACTCTCACCCACCTACACACTCACCCACCCAAACACTCAATAACAACCGCCATTCGCCACTAAGTAGTGGTGACGTCACCACGACGCTTGTGCCAGGCCATGTGCACCTTGAGGCCACGTGAAGTGTCGAACGCCTGCCGGCAGGAGATCACGGGGCAGACCCAGCAGGTGCCACGGGTCGACTGACTGAGATGACCGAGATGACTGGCTGATGCACCACCTGTGCCCCCTACTGTGCCAACTTGCTGTGCTTTAGCCACTCGGCGCTTTGCTCGTTATTGTGAGCGTCGCTCCTCCACCCTCCGTTGTTGTTGGAGGGTGACTGCCTCCAACTGCCCAGTAGCGGCCTTCACGAGCCTCCTCCACAGAGGCCGAGCCAGAACCGGTCCACCGGACCTCCTGAATGCCACAGAGATCCACGCGGTACCGGTCTAGCTCGTGACAGAGGAGTGACAGCCTCTCCTCTGCAGTGAGCGTTCGAACATTCTACGTGGCCTTACGAAGTGGTTTTTAGTTGTTTCTGGAGGAACCCCGAGGGTAAAGATTCAATCTCCTGGCTCCGCCAATTGGGGTTTGGCCAAGAGCCTCTGGCACAAGCGTATTAGTTACATATTTAATTTGTGGTCTAGTGGTAACTAATTGAAGGTGGAGGCGTTATCAGCCACTCGCACCCGTCCAGAGCCCCTGTTTAGCCACTGTGGTGGTCATAGACGCCATGAGGGGAGAGGCCAATCGGCATTGGCCCTCCCCCCACAGCACTGTCCACGACAGAGTTGCCCGTCCGACACCACACACTCACCCACCCACTCACCCACCCACACACTCACCCAGCCACCCACTCATGCACACAGTCACCCCCTCTCTCACCCACTCACGCACTCACCCACCCATTTACTCGCCCACCCACTCACCCACCCACTCACGCACTTACACACCCACCCACTAACGCACTTACACACCCACACACTCGCCCACCCACCCATTCACCCACCCACCCACTCGCAAACGCACCCACCCACTCACCCACACACTCACCCGCCCACTCACCCACACACCCACCCACCCACTCGGCCACACACCCACTCACCCACCCACCCACAACATACATTCAAGCACTGTAAAATGCTAATAAAACCATATTGTATATTTAGGAATTTTAATTCGATTCTAACCCTGCACCCCCAGAGTTCGCATATCCGTTCCCCGATTCGATTAAACGTTCACTTTACATACATATGAGCCGAGTGCGATTATAATACTTCGAATAACGTTCTCAAATCGTACCTCCGTTTATGGTGGAATAAATGAAAAATTAGTGGAAAGTTTAAAGTCGCTTAATGTTTAGTGTTATTGTCTTGAGTGTTATCAGTTTACATGTTACAGAGGGATTCGGGACCGGAACATTGCGAAACGATTCATAACTAAGATCTTTCCCCACCAGAGCGCAAGCCGCTAATGAAAAGAACACGGGGCAGCAAGAACACATGCTTCCATGGGCGGTCGGGGACAGGGCATGGTTGTCTGTTCACACCCAGACGGTACCTGTCCAGCTTCCGACAGAGGAATGGCAGCCTCTCATCCGCAGTGAGCGTTTAAACATTCCACGTGGCCATATGAATTGGTTTTTCGTTGTTTCTGAAAAAGCCCCGAGAGTAAAGATTAAATCTCCTGGCTCCGCCAATTGGGGTTTGGCTAGGAGACGTCATAGACGCCTGTCCCCCAGGGCCTCCGGCACAAGCTTATTCGTTACATATTTAATTCGTGGTTTAGTGGTAATTAACTGAAGGTGGAGGGGTTACCAGCACATCACACCCGTCCAGAGCCCCCGTTTTGCCACTGTAGTGGTCATAGACGCCATGATGGGAGAAGCCAATCGGCATTGGCCCTCCCCCCACAGCACTGTCCATGACAGAGTTGCCCGTCCGGCACCACACACTCAACCACCCACTCAACCACCCACACACTCACCCACCCACCCACTCACTCACCCACCCACTCACTCACTCACTCACCCACACACTCACCCACTCTCTCACCCACCCACTCAACCACCCACCCGCTCAGTCACCCAGCCACTCGCCCACCAACCCACTTGCCCACCCACTCACCCGTTGTCGTTGCTAAATCGTGATTCTGGGGTCCTTAGCCGTGTTAAAGGCTAAATAAAAGAACCCTCTACAGTCTGATTCTGGAGTTATTACAATTGTAACTATTCAAAATATCACGAGCTCATATTGGGTTTGTTCACGTGCGAGGGACCGGTGCCTGGAGCCCTTTCATAGTCTTCAGAAGAAGCCAGGGACCTGCCTAACCCTTCAAGGCTGGGGTGCGAACCCTTGACGCCCGGAACGGCACAAGATTCCACCATGGGCGAGGCACCGGTGTCGAGAAACCGGTCAAAATGCGCAATGTTGCGCTTTGTGTTTTAATTTTATTTATATATTTCCATACTGGTATATTGCTATTCGATCCCACTGAGATAGAACATTCATCCAGCAGTGGGCAGCTTGATTCTAATATGACCATGGTGTGATTCTAATGATTTTGATGCAATTATGAACCTGGCACCTCCCAGGCCGCATTTACGACTCCCGATGCGAATTTACACATAACATAGATTCGAGCACAGTGTCATTCAAATTGTTTTAATTCAATCCTTACCCTGCACCTTCTGTTTCACATTGGTTCGCATGTCCATATTACATGCATACATGTTACATGCATACATGTTACATGCATACATGTTACATGCATCCATATTACATGCATACATGTTACATACTTGCGAGCATAGTGTGATTATAAGAGGACCATGGAGTGATTCTAATTATTCGAATGCGATTCAAATATCAAATTTAAATTTAAAATGTTATTTTAATAACGTGTAATATATAGCTCATAGCTTATATTGTTAGAGTTCACAACATTAGAGTTTACTTTAACACTAGTTTACAATGTTTTTGTTAAAGCGTTACAATGTATATGTCATAGTTTAAAGGTAATATTGTTGGAGTTCATAATACTCTTTGGTTTTTTCGGTAAAGTCACGTGACTTTACCGAAAAAACCAAAGAGTATGGCGTCTTGCAGTCATGAAAACTTCAAATCAAGATAGAGTTTACAGTATGAGAGTTTGCGATGTGAGAGTTTGTGGCCAAGCCCTGTTCTCGCGGGACCCCACACGGATTTGGAAATAATTGCGATGACCATGAATGAGCTGAGATTTGAGCGACTAATGTTTACTTTGTAATGGAGTGGCTCGAGAGTCAAACAGAGAGCTCGGGGTGACTGAAAAAATATTACGTCATGTGGTTATACCTTTTCAATACCATCCATCATCATTACCACCCATCATCATCACCACCATCCATTATCAAGAAACATCATCACCACCCATCATAAATTAACAAACACACACAGCTACAAACATAGATATGTAACCTGACACAGACATAGATAACAGATACACACAAATAAACAATCTCATTAACAACTTAATCATAAAAAGCCCATATTACCACTGCCAGGATAGGTGCACACAGACAAATCATTTACACAATAATAATTTACATGGAACTCAAATTCACACTTAGTACAACCACCTCACTCACTTAAATATAACTACAGATCAAAAACTATAATAAAAACCTGAATTTAAAAGTAAATAAACCAATGGGATGGTGTTTATACACTTGAAATGTAATGAATGAAATGCAAGTTAATAATTCCAATTAAACAAAACATAACTACGAACAAATATGAAGACTGAGGCCTAGGTATATGCCAGGCCTGATGGCCAGGCATCGCTTCAGTCCTCGCCGCAGTAACGGCGACATCAAAGACAGCACAAAGCGAGGGGGCAAATGTTTAATGTTGAACCGAGGGCTCTGCTGTTTCCGGTGACGCAACCACTCGCACTGCACCACGTGGTGCGCCCGCCAAGCGCATGGGGGCGGAGCCTCGCTGTAGTGACGTCACCTCTGTTACGTCATAGCCACGCCTCCACCCGCAGTCGAGAGGAATGCGCACGAGTGAGCAGCAGCAGAAGAAGCCTTTGCAGAGCGAATCCTCAACGAGGTGAGCGTCCCTGTGGGAACCTCATTTGCCAGTAAAATATGATAATTGTTTTTTACCCTTCTATCTGGCAACAAAACTGACACCTTTTTACAGTGCGCCTTTTGGCGTCATCAGGTCCAACCCATGTGAGACTAAGGAAAGCTGTCTCGGGTGTGGACCAATCAACTTCAAGGACAGTGCACATTATCAGAGTTATGTTCTTTTGTTTGTATTATGACTGCAGGTATTGCGGTCTATGCAAACATGACTCCTTGTAAAAAGGTGTCAGTTTTGTTGCCAGATAGAAGGGTAAAAAAACAATTATCGTGAGCGTCCCTGTTGACGATGCGTGTTGTTTATTTTTATTGCACGTTTTGACTACAAACTAAAGCTTCATTATTTTTGTGTATGTTGCTATTTGGATTTTCTGCAACCAAATTAGGACTATTAGTTAGATTACTTGGCATGCTCTGATATGTTGCTGTTACTGTCATTGTTTAGACCCAAAGCAAGTTAACATTTAAAACGTTCATAACTAACCTGTTTAAATCTCATATAATATGATTAACATGTCTATAATTATTGTGTTCTGATTGCCTGCATAATTGTGCCCTGCATTACATGTATTGAATGTTATCCAACACGGGGGAGGAGTCTACCTTTTAGTTCAGACCCGAGCTGCTGCCATAGATGTCTCCTATCTGTGATGTCACAGCCACATGGGCGGTACCTCTGACATCACGTGACCTACGACGTCATTCTCGGGTTATAACAAATGATTTAAGTATGGTCATTTGACCCCAATGACCTACAAGACATAGGGGGGCCTTTATCAAGCAGTAGATTAATACAAATGGGCTGTGCATCAACATGCTTGTCTGGATTAGAGGTTAAACATCACGGTTATGTCTGGCGATTATGTTTAATGCAATAGGCAGTTGGAATAAACATGTTCGCGTGGGTGGATGAGTGAGCGATCTGACGCACGCGTGAGTGGGCAAACAAGCGAGTGAGTGGACTTGTAAAACAAACGGCACGAAAGTGATTTGATTGGTACAGCGAGTGGTCAAAGATGTAATAGTTGAGAGGATGAGTGTTTCAAAAGGTTGCTAAATCTGAGCGTTTTTACAACCTCCCCAGGCCCTCCAACATCAAACAGAAACTACTCCTTCCCAACAACATGGACAGACAACGCAAGTGGGCTGACATCTTGGAGGACTATGATGGTAAGTCACAGTTACCTGCATCACGTGGCTTTTATGCAGAGGAGGCAGCTCCCTGATTAATTATTTTTCTTGGTGGTGATGGGAAGAGGTTAACGGTCAAGTGTGGCAGACAGCATGGATTTAGAGCTGCGTTTCAGCCATATTGGGTTAAATTGGGGTCTCACATTTATGAAATTGATGATCTCAACATGCTTACAAAAATATGACTTGTAATGTTTTACTGCCATGTGACTAATGTTTCTCAACAGTAGGTCATGTTATGTGTTAAGAGGTAATTACAAGAATCTCAGAATTAGTTGTGTGAATATCCACGTGCTTCGTTCTCTAATACATTACTCGTCCTTTGAATTAATTTTGTTTTCCGTAGCCAGGGAGTCATGGCGCCAATCGACCACGTGGGGGGACATTATGGATGAAGTGGACCCTTTCCCAGGCCAAAGCTATGAAAATCGTTCCCCAAAGGTGTGTATGGGGTCTATGGGAGTCAAACACCACATTCTCTCCACACTCCCACACCATTGCACCAAAACATCACTACACCTCACATCACCACACAATCTCTTCACATCACCACCAACTCGATACAATATACTCTTAGTTTTTTCGGTAAAGTCACGTACGTGACTCTTTCTTAGGTTTTTTCGGTAAAGTCGCATACGTGAGTATGAATGCTTGCAGTCACGAAAGATTCAATTCGAGAATCAATACAATAGCATAGAGCCTCATAAAGCGCCAATACCATCACAAGGCACCGTCTCTCCAGAACATTCCACAATTTCACCTCTCCCTATCACAACACCATCTCCCAACACCATCACTCCATCTCTCCATAATCACGTCATGCCATGAGTTAATGTGCATGTTTGCATCCGTACATAGATGTGCAAGTATGCATTTTTGTTTCTCTATGTGCCCGTCCATGTTTGTGTGCCTGCGAGAATAGATTTTGTCCTGAGTGTGCATGTCTGAATGGGTATGTGCTTATCTTCGCGTGAACAGAGGAGCATTGGGGAGGTGAAGAACTTCAGTGGAGTGAAGCGTCTCCAGGAGGACAAGCGCCTTGCGAAGGAGAAATGCACAATGGAAGAGAAGCGCCCCAATGAGGTGAAGCGCCTCGCCAAGGTGAAGCACCAAACAGAGCAGAAGTGCCTTCGAAATAATATCCTCAAAGACGTGAAACGGGTCATGGAAAAGCGCCTCCTTGAAGAAACGCGCTTCATGGAGGAGAAGCGCCTTCGCGAGGTGAAGCGTCTCAAGGAGAAGCATCTGGAGGAAGAGAAGCGCCTCATAGATGTGAAGCGGGTCGAGGAAGAGAAGCGCCTCATGGAGGAGAAGCGGGTGGAAGAAGAGAAGCGCCTTGTCGAGGAGCAGCACCTCATTGAGGTGCAGCGAGTCGAGGAAGAGAAGCGCCTCATGGAGGAGAATCGCCTCTTTGAGGTGAAGCGTCTCATAGAGCTGAAGCGTCTCGAGAAGAAAAATAAGCGACTTGAGGAGAGGCGCTTTCGCAAGGTGAAGCTCCTCTAGGAGAAACGTCTCATGCAGGAGAAGCGCCTCGTTGAGGTGAAGCGTCAAGAGGAGGAGGCGCACTTGATGGAGGAGAAGCGTCTTGTGGAGCAAAAGCGCCTCGAGGAGGAGCAGCGCCTCGCCAAGATCGAGCGACAATGGCTCCAGACCGCTACCACCAGTAGCAGCACCACCACCGCCGCCACCGCCACCGCCACCGCCACCACTACCACTACCACTGACACCACCTCCACCACCACCGCCACCACGTCCTCCAATCCTGTGTGGGGCCCAATAGCTCCGAGCTTTGGAGAAGAGGGCTTCCAAGAAGATAAAGCAAACTCCGGAGTCGCTGAGCCACGGTAAAGCACTCTGCGTGTGCGCCCTGTGTGTTTATTTTTGTTATTTATTGCCATGCTTCTCACGCAGCATCAGCCTTACTCGGTCTCAAGACTTTTTTTGAGGAGGATTCTGCCAAGTTTGCTCGCATTTTGCAAGAAAGTTGCTATTGTTTGCGATCCAAATTGAACGATTTGCATTGCTTGTGTGGGTTCAGTAACAGGGAGAAAGCTGCAGAACCTTCCCAGAACAGCTGGCTGCACAATCCACACGGAGAATGTGGCCAAACGTGGAAATCAAACCCAGGTCAATGTTGCTGTGACGCACAGGTGCTCAAGCCCTGTCGCGCTCTCAAAATTCACAGACACTGCAAACCCCACGTGTACATTCCGCTATACTGAGGACAGATTTATTTTTCATAACTGGTTTCTGGGTTAGACCACATAACGAAGTGGGCATATCTTCACCATGTAACCCTCCACCCACCGTGAGATTCTCGCTGTCTATCGCCTGTTTCCAGGCCAGTTGCCAAGTCGCCTTGTAATGCACAGCGACAGCTACCACTGAGAGGGGTGTCCAATTTAAAACGCGATGAGATGAGAGATGCGAGAGGTTCATCGCATGCAATGCGCACTCTGAGATGTCTTCGATGTCAAGGGAGGTGGCTCTCTCGACCACAAATCACTGACGGACACTTTTTTGAAATCGTGGATGTGTTGAAGCGGCCAAATGGTCGTGCACTCATTCTTCACCATTACAGTTCAGATCTTGCTTCCCGCCCTGGCTATTATTGCTGCTGCATTGACCACACAGATCCACACCCATTCCATCACAGTGGACGTTCAGGATATCTATCGATGCCATTTGAAATGCTTAGAACATTATGTACAAGGGGTCAATTAGAATATACATATATAAAAATGTCAATCTAGATTTAAAGTTTTCGTGACGACAGGGATCCATACTCCTTTGTTATATCGGTAAATTCACGTAGGTATGAAATAAAATAAATTTAATTAAATCACGACGTTTCGATGGCCATGTCTTTATTGCAAGAAAATGTATTGCTGTGGTTTTCCCACCTTATGATGATTGCTTGTGTTACAATCTAAACGTTGTGATTTAATTTATTTTATTTTATCAACGTACCAGTCCCTAATCCCGAAGTATGTCGGGGATAAACTGTACTCTATAACATGTAAACTGTAATACTATAAACGATAACGCTCAAATCTCAGCTCAGATAGGATCATTTCAATTATTTCCATAGACGTGTGGGGTCCCACGAGAGCACTGTTATATACGCAGCATGTTGGTGTAGGACATATTAAACATTAGGTTCGCGTTTTAACGTAAAAATGATTGCAAGATGAATAAAAACGTATTTTTCACAAATGTTTGTCCCTTATTTATTTTACAATGTTCATAGCAAAAACATGTTAAGAGAATTTCAGGTGGAAGATCTCCGTCGCACAAGTGTGCCCTTAACCGGCAGCATCTTGTTTCAAATGTTATCGCAGTAAACAATTCGGACCACAGCAGGACACTCAATCTCGAGCATCAGCGAAGCAACGATATGAGAGGGCTAAGACCTGCAAGTTTATTCGAGTGTTGACGTTATTTTAGCTATATAGTTAAGTACATGTACGTGATAAGAATTCGTCGACATGGCCTGTGTCTTGTTCTCCTTAATCAACCAAAATTATGACAAATTATGTCATAAATGAGTGTGAGCTAATTCTTCGGTAGTATTCACTAAACACTGTTGGCACTAACCTACACTAAGTTATGTTTAAACAAAGTCAACTTAAGTCGCTTAAATCTCAGCTCAGGATCATCTCTATTATTTCCATAGACGTGTGGGGTCCCACGAGAGCAGGGCCGGCCACAAACATTCGGGCAGCAGTTGGAGCAGAAGCAGAAGTCGCTGCTTTGCCATCGAACGGTTTCGTAGCTGCTGTAGTTGCTTCTGTTACTGTTATATCGGCAGCTTGATGGTGTCCCGTGATGGGATAACGCCTTTGATCAAAAACTATGATCGAACCTACCAGACCAACGCCATCGATCGACGTCTTGGATATACTCTCACATTGTAAATTCTCACACGGTGAACTTTAACATTATGAACTTCAACAATGGTAACTTAAAAACATTCACATATACATTTGAATAATCTAAAAATTACTGTAAACTAGTATTGTTAGTAAACTCTAAATTTGTGAACTCTAACAATATAACCTATGAACTACAACCTATCCATTGTAACGCTGTAAACGAATATAGACGCACAGTGAACACATGTGGTGAACTAATAAGGAAATCATGGGGAATGATACTTTAACGCTTTGGTATTCCTGGAACGGAAATGGTTTGCATTGTACTGGAAATGTGTGAACATAGGACGTAATAAATATTCCCTTCGAGTTTTGACGTAAAAATGATTGCAGATGAATAAAAACGTATTTTTAACAAATGTTTGTACGGTCTTTATTTTGTGTTCCTAGCAATAACATGTTAAGATAATTTCAGGTGGAGGATCTCCGTCACACAAGTGTGCCCTTAACCGGCAGCATCTTGGCTGTCTACCCGATTAACACGTGTTCCTTGAGGGTAAAGATCCCCGTAGTTAATCGTTCATCAACGTACCAGTCCCTAATCCCGAAGTATGTCGGGGATAAACTGTATTCTATAACATGTAAACTGTAATACTATAAAAGATAACACTAAACATTAAAAGATTGTAAACTAATGTTCTAATTTATAACCATATAAACGGAGGTAAGGTATTATAATATCATTAGAATCACAGTGTGGTCGTATAAGAATCACGCACAAACCCATTATGAACTCATGAGATTATGAATCGTTACAATTATTATAACAATCACAAATTGTGACAAAGCGAATTTCCCACAAGCAAAACACCACGCTCACGTGACGAATTCTTAAACAAACTGCAACACTCAAGTGACAGAACTCAACAAAAAAACGCCGGATTAAAAAGAACAACATCAATGGACAAATCCTAAAAACAGACAACACACGCACGTTTGTAGCTGTTAGAAGAAAACAACACCTAGCACCTTCAACTAGACACATTATACATCCAACTCGTAAATGGGGCGGTATATGACAGCCTTCGCTGCTGTCGACGAGGCCAAGCAGCGAGTGTTAAACTCCATTGTTTCAGAATCCGTGTCATCACCCGGCCACAGCGCCTTACCCAAACTACATCTCCCCAACAAAACAGCCTTCCCTATGCTGTGTATTTTAGCAGTTTATTTACGGACGCACTTGAAGATAACAATTCGTCTAGAAAAGGCAGGCGACTTGTTCTACCATAATGATTTCAATTTATATCCGAAAGAAGTATGAGTTCATTCTTGAGTAGTATTCACTAAGCCCCGATAGCACTAACCTACACACAGTTATGATTAAACAAAGTAAACATTAGTCGCTTATCTCAGCTCAGACATGATCTTAGCAATTATTTCCAAATCCGTGTCGGGTCCCACGAGAACAGGGCACGTTCACAAACTCTCAAATTGTAAACTCACATTGTATACTCTAACATTATAAACTCTATCAATATAACCTTCAAACTATGAGCTATACACTGTAACGCTTAAAAATAACACTACAAACTAGTGTTATAGTAAACTATAATGTTGTGAACTCTAACAATATAAGCTAACAGCGATACATTATAACGCTATAAAATAACATCATAAACAAGTGTGATATTCGAATCTCATTCGAATTCTTTGCTTCACACCGTGGTCCTCTAAGAATCACACTATGCTCGTGAGTATGTAACATGTCTGTATGTAATATGCATGAATGTAATATGTATGTCTGTAACATGTCTGTATGTAATATGTATGCATGAGATATGTCTCTATGTAGTATGTATGCATGTAACATGTATGTATGTGTAGTAATTTCGAGGAAACGATGTCGAAGTTGAAGCACACTCTGTTTATTAACCCAGGGACAGGCACAATAGTTGAAGGGGTATCGGCCCCTTCACCCGTACTATGGGAAACCCACCCTATTCCTAAGCCCTCTGTCCTGTCCCCCAGTCCTCCTCTACTGGGCTACGGGAGGCTGACTGATCTGGCCCTGGCAAGCACAGATCTCGGCACCAGCTAACCAGCCTTGCCCTGATAAGGGCAGCGGTCTGGAAGCTCTTGGGCCGCGCCACTGGCTTACCCGGCTCGGCCCTTATAAGGACGGCGAGACCGGGGAGTCCCAGGGCCTAATCTCCGAGTCTTGGATCTTCACTGGTCAGCTTCGTGTCGAACTGAACTCGAGCTCTTTGGGTCTCCACCTTTTATAGGGATCGCCTCCGAGGGCTGGGGGCGTGGGCAATAACTGATGCGGACGTCGGTGTGACCACCCGTGTATGTGAGTGCCGACAGTCCTGTGTTTGTTGTCTGCCGTTTCTCCCGTAATAACCCCTACATATGTAATATGGACGTGCGAACCAAGGGTGGGATATGTGAAGCGGAAGGTGCAGGATCAGGATGGGATTAAAATTATTTGAATAACACTTTGGAGGTATTAGGATCAAGCTGTCTACTATTGGATGAATGTTCCATCTCAATGGCATCAAATAGCAATATTCAGTATGAATATGTAAAATAATCGCACAAACCCAATATTAGCCCGTGAAATAATGAATCGTTATAATTGTAATGACTCCGTAGTCAGACTGCAGAGGGTTCTTTTATGTAGCCTTTAACGCGGTTTCAGACCCCAGGCGTCACGATATAGCAACGACGACGACGAGACAGCAACCAGCCAACACAGCCCCGAACCTCGTTCCTCCCCCTCTCTCATTCTCGGCGTGAACCTCCGCCCACACTTGGTCTCGCCTTCCCTTCTCGAACTCTCTCTATCTTGTTGTCATCACTTGTCTCTTAGTTGAGGCACTGTCTTTACATCACCCACCTCTATGACCTCTACCTGACCCCACCATAGGCGGAGCAACTTGGGGGACATACAGATGTGTATGTAAATTATCTGTTCAATCGGGGGTCGGATATGTGAACCGTGGGGTGGGGGGGTACAGGGCAAGGCTTGCATTCAAATTTTAGAATAACAATATGGTAATATTAGCATTTTAATGGGCTTTAATGTATGTTACGTGCAAATGCAAATCGTTAGTCGTAAATGCGAGGGAGGGGTTAAGAGGTGCAGGTTTAATCCAGTGTTAACATTTATTTTAGCATACTATTTAGGGAGACTATTGTTGATAATAATTCGTCTGGACGTGGCACGTGCCTTGTTCTACTCGATCAACAAAAATTAGTACAATGTCCGTCATAAGGGAGTGCGTTTTCATTCATGAGTAGTCTTCGCTGATCCCCGATTATACAAACCAACACGCAGTTATGTTTACACAAAGTAAACTTTATTCGCTCAAACCTCAGCTCAGACATGATCATAGTATTCATTTCCAAAGACGTGTGGTGTCCCGCGAGAGCAGGGCCCGGCCACAAATAGCCGGGCAGCAGAAGCAGCATGTCCTTTAGATTGCACTCTCATACTCACAGGCCCTTTGGATTGTACCCGTTGGGTTGCACTCCCTCGTTGAGAAGGCCGCTCTCCTCCCTTTCTAAAGTTACATGCTAATTTCTCATGTGAACATCACTAGCCCCGGCCACTTCTTTATGACCCGAGGTCTACACCCATTTCAAACCTTTTAAAACATTCTGCCTCAGCAGCAGACCATGCTTTTACACATGACGGACGCTTGTGTTGCGCCTGAAACGTCGTGATTTATTGAATGCCTATGTGTCTTTTACTGAAATAACCAAAGAGTATATAATATTATAAACTATAACCTATCAATTATTACTCTATAAAATACTATTAATTGTTAGTGTATAATCACGTAAATGGAGGTATGGGATTATAATCGCATACGAATCATTGAATCGCACTGTGCTCATATTAGAATCAGAATGTGGTAGTACGTATGGTAAGTGAATATGCAAACACGGGGGTAGGATATGCAGGATTAGAATCGAATTACAATTATTCGAATCCCACTCGTATTAGAATCACACTGTGCACTGTTGGATGAATGTGTCGTATCAATGGAATCGAATCGCTATATACAGTATATATACACGTACAAAGATTATAACAATCACACATTATAACATTTATACAACGCACATTATTTTAAAAACGCATTTAAACATTTCCATTAATTTTTTTTTACTGAGAATGTCGTTGTCCATGTGGGGAGATGGAGCGCAGTGGATCGTATCGTCTAAGCTGCTTTTCGGAATCCGTGTGATACCCCAGTCACATCGCCTAACTCCAGTGACAGCACCTTACCCAAACTACATCTCCCCAACAAGACAGCCTTACCGATGCTGTGTATTATGTTTATGGGATAACAGAGGTGTGTATTTTCCCACACGCCTTACCCAAAAAGACTGATTATCCGCTTAACAGCCTAGCCCATAAACCACTATTGGTGACAGTGTTGTTTGAGAGCAGCTATTAAAGTCGATTTGGCATACGAGGTGGTGGCTGGCCAAACCATGCCTCGCTGTTTGTCTCCGGAGTGATGACGGATACAAACCAGACCAAGCGGAGACCATGTACCAGATCGGATTTTGGTTACTGATGTTAGAGTGATTGTATTGCAAGTGTGGTCACTACGCGTCTGTACGTGCTCACTCCCGAAGCTCGGCGGTTTTTGGCAACGCCACGGGGCTGCATTCACTTTAAATCGAGGACAATGGAGGGCATGGGGAACGTGTTTTTCCATTTATTCAAAATAAGCGCATAATTACACACTGAGATGCACTTACATATTCATGCATGAAGCACAATGGGCACATTACCCTTCGGTATGTTAATAGACATGCGGATTGTACCTTCCAAAATTAACAATCGAATGCAAATATCCTGAAAGACAAAGGATTGGATCCTAGGGGGGGAGTTATAAGGCGGCTCAGAAGCAGAGCTCAATGCCATTTCGAGAGGGAACTTGATGAGGTTAGACGTTCGACTCGTCGCTCTGCTGATCGCCCTTCAACCGCGAGACAACGCAGCCTGGCGAGCACAATTGCTGTGTCGACAGTTAGGCGACTTTGCGTCGGGAAAGTTCGTGGCGACATCTTCAGACGGGTTCAAGACATCGATCTACCGTGAATCTCCAAGTAAGTGTCTATTTTCGCGGATAAACTCTTAAACGTGTTCGTCGTCAAATTAGCGGTATTTTTTTGCGTCTCGGTTAGACGCGAGTGTCGTTCTTGTTTTAGCAGTTAACAAAATCCAAAACTCAACGTTAAACATCCTTGGGGCCAATAGCGTACTTTTGACTCAATAACACCGCTGTTGTTACTACGCTCACATGGAGCAGAGAGGCTCTCCACAGCCCCACGCACACGGAGGCAAGAAGCCATTCAATTGCTCTGTGTGTGAGAAGTCCTTTTCACGGTCATCACATCTTAAGAAACACTACAGAACACACACGGGCGAGAAGCCGTTCCTGTGCCCTGTGTGTGGGAAGACATTTGCACGGTCATCACATCTTCAGAGTCACCAGAAAACACACACGGGCGAGAAGCCGTTCCTGTGCTCTGTGTGTGGGAAGACATTTTCAAAGTCATCAAATCTTCATAGTCATCAGAGAACACACACGGGCGAGAAGCCATTCCTGTGCCCTGTGTGTGGGAAGACATTTGCAGACTCATCAACTCTTCATAGTCATCAGAGAACACACACGGGCGAGAAGCCATTCCTGTGCCCTGTGTGTGGGAAGACATTTTCCAAGTCATCAAATCTTCATAGTCATCAGAGAACACACACGGGCGAGAAGCCATTCCTGTGCCCTGTGTGTGGGAAGACATTTGCAGACTCATCAACTCTTCATAGTCATCAGAGAACACACACGGGCGAGAAGCCATTCCTGTGCCCTGTGTGTGGGAAGACATTTGCAGACTCATCAACTCTTCATAGTCATCAGAGAACACACACGGGCGAGAAGCATTTCCTGTGCCCTGTGTGTGGGAAGACATTTTCCAAGTCATCAAATCTTCATAGTCATCAGAGAACACACACGGGCGAGAAGCCATTCCTGTGCCCTGTGTGTGGGAAGACATTTGCAGACTCATCAACTCTTCAAGACCATCAGAAAACACACACGGGCGAGAAGCCATTCGTGTGCCCTGTGTGTGGGAAGACATTTTCAAAGTCATCAAATCTTCATAGTCATCAGAGAACACACACGGGCGAGAAGCCATTCCTGTGCCCTGTGTGTGGGAAGACATTTGCAGACTCATCAACTCTTCATAGTCATCAGAGAACACACACGGGCGAGAAGCCATTCCTGTGCCCTGTGTGTGGGAAGGCATTTGCACGGTCATCAACCATGAACAGGCATCAGAAGGTTCACAATGATAGGAAACTGAAATCAAAAGCTGAAATTCAAGGTGCTGCAATGAGTCCTGAAGAAGTTTCCACCTTAGATCCCATGCAGTTGGATCCCGAGAGATGGCTGGATGTAATGGAGTGGCTCGAGGATCAAACCGAGAGCTCGGGGTGACTGAAATATTATGTCATGTGGTTATACCTATTAAGCCGTATCGAGTACTTTTGTGTGTAATTTTGACCATTTTAGTTTTACAGTTTTTGTGAGTTTAATTACGTGCACATTGGTTGTTTGTAATGTTATCGGATTATTTGCCGAAGTGGTGTGAAGAGCACTGGTTGTGAGAGGGTTTAATTGTAGTCGTTAGGTGTTCCTGTTGAGCTAAAGTTGGAATGCGCCTGTAGGTACATCTTTACTCAACATTTTAAACGTTTTTTTCAAGTACATAGCTGTTTTTCATTGGTATTAATCGACTTTAGATAGCCGATTTCAGGATGTACATTGATGACGCGTTCGTTGGATATATGGCCTTGACTTCAACATAGACGCACAGTGAACAAACGTGGTGAACTAATAAGGAAATCATGGGGAATGAAACTTTAACGTTTTGGTATTCCTGGAACGGAAATGGTTTGCATTGTACTGGAAATGTGTGAACATAGGACATAATAAATATTCCCTTCGAGTTTTGACGTAAAATTATTGCAGATGAATAAAAACGTATTTTGAACAAATGTTTGTCCGTTCTTTATTTTATAATGTTCATAGCAAAAACATGTTAAGATAATTCCAGGTGTAGGATCTCCGTCACACAAGTGTGCCCTTAACTGGCAGCATCTTGGCTGTCTACCCGATTAACACGCGTTCATTGAGGGGAAAGGTCCCCGTAGTTAATCGTTCATCAACGTACCAGTCCCTAATCCCTAAGTATATGTCGGGGATAAACTGTACTCTATAACATGTAAACTGTAATACTATAAACGATAACACTAAACATTAAACGATTATAAACCAGTGTTTAATTTATAACCATATAAACGGAGGTAAGGTATTATAATGTCATTAGAATCACAGTGTGGTCGTATAAGAATCACGCACAACCCCATTATAAACTCATGAGATTATGAATCGTTACAATTATTATAACAATCGCAATTTGTGACAAAGCGAAATTCCCACAAACAAAACACCACGCTCACGTGACGAATTCTTAAACAAACTGCAACACTCAAGTGACAGAACTCAACAAAAAAACGCCGCAATAAAAAGAACAACAACAATGGACAAATCGTAAAAACAGACAACACACGCACTTCAACCGCGAGACAACGCAGCCTGGCGAGCACAATTGCTGTGTCGACAGTTAGGCGACTTTGCGTCGGGAGAGTTCGTGGCGACATCTTCAGACGGGTTCCAGACATCGATATACCGTGAATCTCCAAGTAAGTGTCTATTTTCTCTTAAACGTGTTTGTCGTCAAATTATCGGGATTTTTTGCGTCTCGGTTAGATGCGAGTGTCGTTCTTGTTTTAGCAGTTAACAAAATCCAATACTCAACGCTAAACATCCTTGCGGCCGATAGCGTACTTTTGACTCAATAACACCGCTGCTGTTACTACGCTCACATGGAGCAGAGACGCTCTCCACAGCCCCACGCACACGGAGGCAAGAAGCCATTCAATTGCTCTGTGTGTGGGAAGACATTTTCATGGCCATCACATCTTCAGAGACACCAGAGAACACACACGGGCGAAAAGCCGTTCATGTGCCCTGTGTGTGGGAAGACATTTGCACATTCATCACATCTTCAGAGTCACCAGAGAACACACACGGGCGAGAAGCCGTTCCTGTGCCCTGTGTGTGGGAAGACATTTGCACACTCATCACATCTTCAGAGTCACCAGAGAACACACACGGGCGAGAAGCCATTCCTGTGCCCTGTGTGTGGAAAGGCATTTGCACACTCGTCAACTTGTCAAGACCATCAGAGAACACATACGGGCAAGAAGCCATTCCTGTGCTCTGTCTGTGGGAAGGCATTTTCACAGGAGTCAACTCTTAACAGGCATCAGAAGATCCACAATGATAGGAAACTGAAATCAAAAGCTGAAATTCAAGGTGCTGCAATGAGTCCTGAAGAAGTTTCCACCTTCGATCCCATGGAGTTGGATCCCGAGAGATGGCTGGATGTAATGGAGTGGCTCGAGGATCAAACCGAGAGCTCGGGGTGACTGAAAAAATATTACGTCATGTGGTTATACCTATTAAGCCGTATCGAGTACTTTTGTGCGTAATTTTTACCATTTTAGTTTTACAGTTTTTTTGAGAGTTTAATTACGTGCACAGTGGTGGTTTCTAATGTTATCGGATTACTTGTCGAAGTGGTGTGATGAGCACTGGCTGTGAGAGGGTTGAATTGTAGTCGTTTGGTGTTCCTGTTGAGCTAAAGAATGCGTCTGTAGGTACATCTTTACTCAACATTTTAAACGGGTTTTTTTCAAGTATATAGCTTTTTTTATTGGTATTAATCGACTTTAGATAACCGATTTCATGCACATTGATGACGCGTTCGTTGGATATATGGCCTTGACTTCAACATAGATGCACAGTGAACAAATGTGGTGAACTAATAAGGAAATCATGGGGAATTATATTTTAACGCTTTGGTATTCCTGGAACGGAAATGGTTTGCATTGTACTGGAAATGTGTGAACATAGGACGTAATAAATATTCCATTCGAGTTTTGACGTAAAAATGATTGCAGATGAATAAAAACGTATTTTTAACAAATGTTTGTCCGGTCTTTATTTCATAATGTGCCTAGAAAAAACATGTTAAGAGAATTTCAGGTGTAGGATCTCCGTCACACAAGTGTGTCCTTAACCGGCAGCATCTTGGCTGTCTACACGATTAACACGTGTTCCTTGAGGGGAAAGGTCCCCGTAGTTAATCTTTCATCAACGTACCAGTCCCTAATCCCGAAGTATGTCGGGGATAAACTGTACTCTATAACATGTAAACCGTAATACTATAAACTATAACACTAAACATTAAACGATTATAAGCTAGTGTTTTAATTCATAACCATATAAACGGAGGTAAGGTATTATTATAGCATTAGAATCACAGTGTGGTCGTATAAGAATCTAACACTGTTCAAATGTATGTATATTGTACGTGCAAGGATCGGATAAAAAGTATTACAATTACAACATGGTCATATTCAAATCACGATTTTCACTGCTAGATGTCATCGAATAACAAAAGACGGAATACATTTATATAAATACACGCACAAACCCATTATAAACTCATCAGATTATGAATGGTGACAATTATTAAAACAATCACAAATTGTGACAAAGCGAAATTCCCACAAGCAAAACACCACGCTCACGTGACGAATTCTTAAACAAACTGCAATACTCAAGTGACAGAACTCAACAAAAAAACGCCGCAATAAAAAAAACAACATCAATGGACAAATCGTAAAAACAGACAACACAATTATTTTGTTAAGGCGCTCTTCCCCCCTTCCAACCCAGCTTTAATATACGCTCCAAGCCTGGTGGTGTTTCATTCAGACGCTGTCTCTCCGACAGACCTGGTTTTCACCTGAGGACGGCTGCTTACATTGTGGCCGAAACGTCGTGAGAATTATTTTATTACGTTTTATTTTTATTATTTGATTACCTCCCTTCTACGTGACTTTACCGAAAGAACCAAGAAGATGTATGTATGTAATATGGACGTGCGAACCAAGGGTTGGATATGTGAAACGGAACGTGCAGGATCAGGATGGGATTAAAATTATTTGAATAACACTTTGGTGGTATTGGTATCAAGCTTTTCACTGCTGGATGAATGTTCCATCTAAATGGCATCAAATAGCAATATTCAGTATGTATATATAAAATTATCGCACAAACCCAATATAAGCCCGTGCAATAATGAATCGTTACAATTGTAATGACTCGTTTGATAAAAGTATTTGATCAAAGTTTGTTATCCCATCACGGAACACCACTGGAACTGAAGCATATTAAGCAGCAACAACATGGGGTCTGTGCAGAAGTCGGGGCTCGGAGTCAGGTGGAACGGGGAGCCAGGGGCAAGGGAGTCGGGATAGGAAAGAGCGCAGCGCCAGGGCTGGAGGTGGCTGCGCTCCTCGGCCGGCCGTGTTGGCCGAGCCCACGGCCGGCGCAGAGGAGGCAGCACGGGGCAGCCGACTGTGTCGGGGGGACCAGTGGGACCGAGCCCGGCACCCCTCACCCCTGGGAAGTTGGTACACCTGGTGTATGTCAATAACTTTAATAAACCCTCGGCGAAAGACCTTAAACCTCACATTCGTCTCCGAGTGCGTCCTGGGAACTTCTCTACATATGTGTAATAGTGTACGGGCATGTGAACTGTGCTCGTATGTATGTAATGTGATTCGGGCTCTGCTCTTCATTTCTTCGCCTGGATGGTGCCGCAGGACGCAGCATCTCTGAAGGTGTTGCAGTTGTTGCTGTTGCAGTTGTTGCTGCTCCAGTTGCTGCAGTTGTTGCTGTTGCGTTTTTGTTGCTGCTGTTGTTGCTGCTGCTGTTGCAGTTGTTGCTGCTGCTACTCATGAATGAACTCATACTTCTTTCGGATAGAAATTTGAAATAGTGTTGGTAGAACAAGTCGCCTGCCTTTTCTAAACGAATTGTTATCTTCAAGTGCGTACGTAAATAAACTGCTAAAATACACAGCATAGGGAAGGCTGCCTGGTTCGGGAGATGTAGTTTGGCTCAGGCGCTGTGGCCGTGTGATGACACGGATTCTGAAACAATGGAGTTAAACACTCGCTGCTTGGCCCCATCGACAGCAGCGAAGGCTGTCATATACCGCCCCAATTACGAGTTGGCTGTATAATGTGTATAGTTGAAGGTGCTATTTGTTGAGTTCTGTCACTTGAGTGTTGCAGTTTGTTTAAGAATTCGTCACGTGAGCGTGGTGTTTTGCTTGTGGGAATTTCTCTGTCACAATTTGTGATTGTTATAAAAATTGTAACGATTCATAATCTCATGAGTTTATAATTGGTTTGTGCTTGTATTTATATAAATAATTCCATCTTTTGTTATTCGATAACATCTAGCAGTGAAAATCGTGATTGTAATATGACCATGTTGTAATTGTAATATTTTTTATCCGACCTTTGCACGTACACTATACATACATATGAGCAGAGTGCGATTCTTATACGACCACACTGTGATTCTAATGCTTCTAATGATATTATAATACCTTACCTCCGTTTATATGGTTATAAATTAAAACACTAGTTTATGATCGTTTAATGTTTAGTGATATCGTTTATAGTATTACAGTTGACATGTTATAGAGTACAGTTTATCCCCGACATACTTCGGGATTAGGGACTGGTACGTTGATGAACTATTAACTACGGGGACCTTTCCCCTCAAGGAACACGTGTTAATCGGTTAGACAGCCAAGATGCTGCCAGTTCAGGGCACACTTGTGTGACGGAGATCCTCCACCTGAAATTATCTTAACATAGGAGCATCATAAAATAAAGACCGGACAAACATTTGTTAAAAATACATTTTTATTCATCTGCAATCATTTTTACGTCAAAACTCGAAGGCAATATTTATTACGTCCTATGTTCACACATTTCCAGTACAATGCAAACCATTTCCGTTCCAGGAATACCAAAGCGTTAAAGTTTCATTCCCCATGATTTCCTTATTAGTTCACCACATTTGTTCAATGTGCGTCTATGTTGAAGTCAAGGCCATATATCCAACGATCGCGTCATCAATGTACATCCTGAAATCAGCTATCTAAAGTCGATTAATACTAATCAAAAACAGCTATATACTTGAAAAAAATCGTTTAAAATGTTGAGTAAAGATGTACCTACACACGCATTCCAACTTTAGCTCAACAGGAACACTTAACGACTACAATTGAACCCTCTCACAACCAGTGCTCATCACACCACTTCGGCAAGTAACCCGATAACATTACAAACCACCACTGTGCACGTCATTAAACTCTCAAAAAAACTATAAAACTAAAATGGTCAAAATTACGCACAAAAGTACTTTATACGGCTTAATAGGTATAACCACATGACGTAATATTTTTTCAGTCACCCCGAGCTCTCGGTTTGATCCTCGAGCCACTCCATTACATCCAGCCATCTCTCGGGATCCAACTGCATGGGATCGAAGGTGGAAACTTCTTGAGGACTCATTGCAGCACCTTGAATTTCAGCTTTTGATTTCAGTTTCCTATCATTGTGGACCTTCTGATGCCTGTTAAGAGTTGACGACTGTGAAAATGCCTTCCCACACACAGGGCACAGGAATGGCTTCTCCCCCGTGTGTGTTCTCTGATGGTCTTGAAGAGTTGACGACTGTGCAAATGCCTTCCCACACACAGGGCACAGGAATGGCTTCTCAACCGTGTGTGTTCTCTGATGACTCTGAAGGTGTGATGACTTCGCAAATGTCTTCCCACACACAGGGCACAGGAATGGCTTCTCGCCCGTGTGCGTTCTCTGATGAGTTTGAAGAGTTGACGATTGTGCAAATGCCTTCCCACACACAGGGCACAGGAATGGCTTCTCGCCTGTGTGTGTTCTCTGATGAAATTGAAGAGTTGATGAGTCTGCAAATGTCTTCCCACACACAGGGCACAGGAATGGCTTCTCGCCCGTGTGTGTTCTCTGGTGAGTTTGAAGATTTGATGAGTCTGCAAATGTCTTCCCACACACAGGGCACAGGAATGGCTTCTCGCCCGTGTGTGTTCTCTGATGATTCTGAAGATGTGATGAGTGTGCAAATGTTTTCCCACACACAGAGCACAGGAATGGCTTCTCACCCGTGTGTGTTCTCTGGTGTCTCTTAAGACTTGATGACCATGAAAATGCCTTCCCACACACAGAGCAATTGAATGGCTTCTTGTCTCCGTGCGCGTGGGGCTGTGGAGAGCGTCTCTGCTCCATGTGAGCGTAGTAACAGTAGCGGTGTTATCGAGTCAAAAGTACGCTATCGGCCGCAAGGATGTTTAGCGTTTTGGATTTTGTTAACTGCTAAAACAAGAACGACACTCGCGTCTAACCGAGATGCAAAAAAATCCCGCTTATTTGACGACGAACACGTTTAAGAGTTTGTCTGCGAAAATAAACACTTACTTGGAGATTCACGGTATATCGATGTCTGGAACCCGTCTGAAGATGTCGCCACGAACTCTCCCGACGCAAAGTCGCCTAACTGTCGACACAGCAATTGTGCTCGCCAGGCTGCGTTGTCTCGCGGTTGAAGGGCGATCAGCAGAGCGACGAGTCGAGCGTCCAACCTCATCAAGTTCCCTCTCGAAATGGCATTGAGCTCTGCTTCTGAGCCGCCTTATAACTCCCCCCCCTAGGATCCAATCCTTTGTCTTTCAGGATATTTGCATTCGATTGTTAATTTTGGAAGGTACAATCCGCATGTCTATTAACATACCGAAGGGTAATGTGGCCACTGTGCTTCATGCATGAATATGTAAGTGCATCTCAGTGTGTAATTGTGCGCTTATTTTGAATAAATGGAAAAACACGTTCCCCATTCCCTCCATTGTCCTCGATTTAAAGTGAATGCAGCCCCGTGGCGTTGCCAAAAATCGCCGAGCTTCGTGTGTGAGCACATACAGTCGCGTAGTGACCACACTTGCCACACAATCACTCTAACATCAGTAACCAAAATCCGATCTGGTACATGGTCTCCGCTTGGTCTGGTTTGTATCCGTCATCACCCCGGAGACCAACAGCGAGGCATGGTTTGGCCAGCCACCACCTCGTTTGCTGCAGCGACTTTAATAGCTGCTCTCAAACAACACTGTCACCAAAAGTGGTTTATGGGCTAGGCTGTTAAGCGGACAATCAGTCTTTTTGGGTAAGGCGTATGGGAAAATACACACCTCTGTTATCCCATAAACACAATAAACAGCATCGGTAAGGCTGCCTTGATGGGGAGATGTAGTTTGGGTAAGGTGCTGTCACTGGAGTTCGGCGAAGTGACTGGGGTATCACGCGGATTCCGAAAAACAGCTTAGACGAAACGACCCACTGCGCTCCATCTCCCCACATGGACAACGACATTTAAAAAAAATTGAAAACATATTTTAAAATACCTATTTGAAATAATGTGGTGTATATATGTTACCATGTGTGGTTGTTATGATTTTTGTATGTGTATATATATATACTGTATATAGCATTTCGATTGTAACGATTCATAAGCTCATTATATTATAATGGGTTTGTGCGTGTATTTATATATAAATATGCCGTCTTTTGCTATTCGATGACATTGAGATGAGACCTTCATCTTGCAGTGTAATACGACCGTGTTGTAAATTTTATCATTTTTATCCGATCCTTGCACGGAGACTATATATACATATGAACAGAGTGTGAGTCTAATACGACCACACTGTGATTCTGATGCTTCTAATGAGATTATAATACCTTACCTCCGTTTATATGGTTCTAAATTTAAACACTAGTTCATAGTCTTCTTGGTTCTTTCCGTAAAGTCACGTAGAAGAGACGTAATAAAATAAATCTCATTAGAAGTATTAAAATCGCACTCTATAGATATGTATGTAAATTATCTGTTCAATCGATCCGGGGGTCGGATATGTGAACTGTGGGGGTACAGGACATGAATCGCATTCAAATTTTAGAATAACAATATGGTCGTAATTGGTTCTTTACCCTTCTATCTGGCCACAAAACTGACACCTTTTTGCAAGGAGTCATGTTTGCATAGACCGCAATACCTGCAGTCATAAATACAAACAAAAGACATAACTCTGATAATGTGCACTGTCCTTATGTCTTTTGTTTGTATTTATGACTGCAGGTATTGCGGTCTATGCAAACATGACTCCTTGCAAAAAGGTGTCAGTTTTGTTGCCAGATAGAAGGGTAAAGAACTAATTATCATATTTTTACTGGCAAATGAGGTCCCCATAGTGTAGAATATGGTCGTATTAGCATTTTACTGTGCTTGAATGTATGTTATGTGCAAATGCAAATCGTTAGTCGTAAATGCGAGGGAGGGGTTAAGAGGTGCACGTTTAATCCAGTGTTAACATTTATTTTAGCATCATATTTAAGGACAATATTGTTGATAAGAATTCGTCTGGACATGGCACGTGCCTTGTTCTACTCGATCAACCAAAATTAGTACAATGTCGGTCATACAGGAGTGTGATTTCATTCATGAGTAGTATTCACACAGCCCCGATGACACTAACCTACCTAAAGTTATGGTTAAACAAAGTAATCTTGAGTGACCTAATTCTCAGCTCAGACATGATCATCGCAATCATTTCCAAAGACGTGTGGGGTCCTGCGAGAGCAGGTCCCCACTCGGAATCGGAAGTAGCTGCGTCGCCCTCGAAATGTGATGTTGCTGCTGTTGTTGTCGCTGCTGTTGTTGCTGCTATTGTTGCTTCTGTTGCTGTGATATACGCAGGGAGGTGGTGTTCCGTGATGGGATGACGCCTTTGATTAAAGCCTCTGATTAAACTCACCCGATTGACGCCCTTGATCGTCGCATTTGATCAACTCTGATATTGTATACTCTCACATCTTAAGCTCTATCATAGTGAAACATAATATTATAACCTATGAACTACAACCTATCCATTGTAACGCTGTAAAAGAATATTACCCATTGGGTTTCACTCCCTCGTCGAGAAGGCCGCACTCTTCCTTTTCTAAAGTTACATGCTAATTTCTCTGCATTCACTTTAAATCGAGGACAAAGTTTTTCCATTTATTCAAAATAAACGCACAATTACACACTGATATGCACTTACATATGCATGCATGAAGCACAATGGGCACATTACCCGTCGCTATGTTAATAGACATGCGGATTGTACCTTCCAAAATTAACAATCGAATGCAAATATCCTGAAAGACAAAGGATTGGATCCTAGGGGGGGAGTTATAAGGCGGCTCAGAAGCAGAGCTCAATGCCATTTCGAGAGGGAACTTGATGAGGTTGGACGCTCGACTCGTCGCTCTGCTGATCGCCCTTCAAAAGCGAGACAACGCAGCCTGGCGAGCACAATTGCTGTGTCGACAGTTAGGCGACTTTGCGTTCGGAGAGTTCGTGGCGACATCTTCAGACGGGTTTCAGACACCGATATATATCGTGAATCTCCAAGTAAGTGTCTATTTTCGCGGATAAAATCTTAAACGTGTTCGTCGTCAAATTTACGGGATTTTTTTGCGTCTCGCTTAGACGCGAGTGTCGTTCTTGTTTTATCAGTTAACAAAATCTAAACATCCTTGCGGCCGATAGCGTACTTTTGACTCGATAACACCGCTGCTGTTACTACGCTCACATGGAGCAGAGACGCTCTACACAGCCCCACGCACACGGAGGCAAGAAGCCATTCAATTGCTCTGTGAGTGGGAAGACATTTTCACGGCAATCAAATCTTAAGAGACACCAGAGAACACACACGGGCGAGAAGCAATTCCTGTGCTCTGTGTGTGGAAAGGCATTTTCACGGCAATAAAATCTGAAGAGTCACCAGAGAACACACACGGGTGAGAAGCCATTCCTATGCTCTGTGTGTGGGGAGGCCTTTACACGGGCATCAACTCTTCAAACTCATCAGAGAACACACACGGGTGAGAAGCCATTCCTGTGCCCTGTGTGTGGGAATGCATTTGCACACTCGGCAACTCTTCAAGACCATCAGAGAACACACACGGGAGAGAAGCCATTCCTGTGCCCTGTGTGTGGGAAGGCATTTGCACAGTCATCAACCATGAACAGGCATCAGAAGGTCCACAATGATAGTAAACTAAAATCAAAAGCTGAAATTCAAGGTGCTGCAATGAGTCCTGAAGAAGTTTCCACCTTCGATCCCATGCAATTGGATCCAGAGAGATGGCTGGATGTAATGGAGTGGCTCGAGAGTCAACCAGAGAGCTCGGGGTGACTGAAAAAAGTATTATGTCATGTGGTTATACCTATTAAGCCGTATCGAGTACTTTTGCGTGTAATTTTGACCATTTTAGTTTTACAGTTTTTGTGCGAGTTTAATTACGTGCACAGTGGTGGTATGGAATGTTATCGGATAACTTGCCGAAGTGGTGTGATGAGCACTGGTTGTGAGAGGGTTCAATTGTAGACGTTAAGTGTTCCTGTTGAGCTAAAGTTGGAATGCGTCTGTAGGTACATCTTTACTCAACATTTTAAACGATTTTTTTCAAGTATATGGCTTTTTTTATTGGTATTAATGGACTTAAGATAGCCTATGTCAGGATATACATTGATGGCTCGTTCGTTGGATATATGGCCTTGACTTCAACATAGACGCACAGTGAACAAATGTGGTGAACTAATAAGGAAATCATGGGGAATGGAACGAAAATGGTTTGCATTGTACTGGAAATGTGTGAACATTGGACTTAATAAATATTCCCTTCGAGTTTTGACGTAAAAATGATTGCAGATGAATAAAAACGTATTTTTAACAAATGTTTGTCCGGTCTCTATTTTATAATGTTCCTAGCAAAAACATGTTAAGATAATTTCAGGTGGAGGATCTCTGTCACACAAGTGTGCCCTTAACCGGCAGCATCTTGGCTGTCTACCCGATTAACACGCGTTCCTTGAGGGGAAAGGTCCCCGTAGTTAATCGTTCATCAACGTACCAGTCCCTAATCCCGAAGTATGTCGGGGATAAACTGTACTCTATAACATGTAAACTGTAATACTATACACGATAACGCTCAAATCTCAGCTCAGATAGGATCATCTCAATTATTTCCATAGACGTGTGGGGTCCCACGAGAGCACTGTTATATACGCAGCATGTTGGTGTAGGACATATTAAACATTAGGTACGCGTTTTAACGTAAAAATGATTGCAAGATGAATAAAAACGTATTTTTAACAAATGTTTGTCCCTTATTTATTTTACAATGTTCATAGCAAAAACATGTTAAGAGAATTTCAGGTGGAAGATCTCCGTCGCACAAGTGTGCCCTTAACCGGCAGCATCTTGTTACAAATGTTATCGCAGTAAACAATTCGGACCACAGCACAGCAGGACACTCAATCTCGAGCATCTGCGAAGCAACGATATGAGTGGGCTAAGACCTGCAAGTTTATTCGAGTGTTGACGTTATTTTAGCTATATAGTTAAGTACATATACGTGATAAGAATTCGTCGACATGCCCTGTGTCTTGTTCTCCTTAATCAACCAAAATTATGACAAATCTCATAAAATGAGTGTGCGCTAATTCTTCAGTAGTATTCGCTAAACACTAACCTAAGTAAACTTTAGTCTCTCAAATCTCAGCTCAGATAAGATCATCTCAATTATTTCCATAGACGTGTGGGGTCCCACGAGAGCAGAGTCGGCGTGCAAACAGCCGGGCGGCAGTTGGAGCAGAAGCAGAAGTCGCTGCTTTGCCATCGAACGGTTTCGTAGCTGCCGTAGTTGCTTCTGTTACTGTTATATACGCAGCATGTCGGTGTCCCGTAAGAGGATAACGGCTTATATAAAAAAATAAACTCTGATCAAACCTACCAGATCAACGCTCTCGATCGACGCCTTTGATATACTTTGTTAACTCTCACACTGTGAACGTTAACAATTTGAACTCCAACAATATAATTTAAAAACATTAACATATACATTTGAATAATATACAAATTACCGTAAACAAGTGTTACAGTAAACTCTAAATTTGTGAACTCTAACAATATAACCTATGAGCTATACATTATAACGCTATAAATAACATTATCAACTAGTGTTATAGATTAGCAAACCGTACAATGAAGTGTTATATTTGAATCTCAATCGAATTATTAGAATCATTCCGTGGTCCTCTACGAATCGCACTATGCTCGTAAGTATGTAACATGTATGCATGTAACATGTATGTATGTAATATGGACGTGCCAACAAATGGTGGGATATGTGAAGCGGAAGGTGCAGGATCAGGATGGGATTAAAATTATTTGAATAACACTTTGGTGGTATTAGGATCAAGCTGTCCACTGCTGGATGAATTTTCCATCTCAATGGCATCAAATAGCAATATTCAGTATGAATTAACATGTAAATTAATCGCACAAACCCAATATTAGCCCGTGAAATAATGAATCGTTACAATTGTAATGACTCCATACTCACACTGCAGAGGGTTCTTTTATTTAGCCTTTAACGCGGTTTCAGACCCCAGGCGTCACGATGTAGCAACGACGACGACGAGACAGCAACCAGCCAACACAGCCCCAAACCTCGTTCCTCCCCCTCTCTCATTCTCGGCGTGAACCTCCGCCCACACTTGGTCTCGCCTTCCCTTCTCGAACTCTCTCTATCTTGTTGTCATCACTTGTCTTTTAGTTGAGGCACTGTCTTTACATCACCCACCTCTATGACCTCTACCTGACCCCGCCATAGGCGGAGCAACTTGGGGGACATACAGATGTGTATGTAAATTATCTGTTCAATCGGGGGTCGGATATGTGAACCGTGGGGTGGGGGGGTACAGGGCAAGACTTGCATTCAAATTTCAGAATAACAATATGGTCGTATTAGCATTTTAATGGGCTTGAATGTATGTTACGTGCAAATGCAAATCGTTAGTCGTAAATGCGAGGGAGGGGTTAAGAGATGCACGTTTAATCCAGTGTTAACATTTATTTTAGCATCATATATAAGGACACTATTGTTGATAATAACTCGTCTGGACATGTCATGTGACTTGTTCTACTCGATCAACCAAAATTAGTACAATGTCGGTCATACAGGAGTGTGATTTCATTCATGAGTAGTGGTCACACAGCCCCGATGACACTAACCTACCTAAAGTTATGGTTAAACAAAGTAATCTTGAGTGACCTAATTCTCAGCTCAGACATGATCATCGCAATCATTTCCAAAGACGTGTAGGGTCGTGCGAGAGCAGGTGCCGACTACAAACAGCTGGGCAGCAGAATCGGAAGTAGCTGCGTTGCCCTCGAAATGTGATGTTGCTGCTTTTGTTGTCGCTGCTGCTGTTGTTGCTGCTGTAGTTGTTTCTGTTGCTGCAATAAACGCAGGGAGGTGGTGTTCCGTGATGGGATGACGCCTTTGATTAAAGCCTCTGATCAAACTCACCCGATTGACGCCCTTGATCGTCGCATTTGATCAACTCTAATATTGTAGACTCTCACATGTTAAGCTCTATCATAGTGAAACATAATATTATAACCTATGAACTACAACCTATCCATTGTAACGCTGTAAAATAATATTACCTATTGGGTTTCACTCCCTCGTCGAGAAGGCCGCTCTCTTCCTTTTCTAAAGTTACATGCTAATTTCACTGCATTCACTTTAAATCGAGGACAAAGTTTTTCCATTTATTCAAAATAAGCGTACAATTACACACTGAGATGCACTTACATATTCATGCATGAAGCACAATGGGCACATTACCCTTCGGTATGTTAATAGACATGCGGATTGTACCTTCCAAAATTACCAATCGAATGCAAATATCCTGAAAGACAAAGGATTTGATCCTAGGGGGGGAGTTATAAGGCGGCTCAGAAGCAGAGCTCAATGCCATTTCGAGAGGGAACTTGATGAGGTCGGAACCTCGACTCGTCGCTCTGCTGATCGCCCTTCAACCGCGAGACAACGCAGCCTGGCGAGCACAATTGCTGTGTCGACAGTTAGGCGACTTTGCGTCGGGAGAGTTCGTGGCGACATCTTCAGACGGGTTCCAGACATCGATATACCGTGAATCTCCAAGTAGGTGTCTATTTTCGCGGATAAACTCTTAAACGTGTTCGTCGTCAAATTAGCAGGATTTTTTTGCGTCTCGGTTAGACGCGAGTGTCGTTCTTGTTTTAGCAGTTAACAAAATCCAAAACGCTAAACATCCTTGCGGCCGATAGCGTACTTTTGACTCAATAACACCGCTGCTGTTACTACGCTCACATGGAGCAGAGACGCTCTCCACAGCCCCACGCACACGGAGGAAAGAAGCAATTCAATTGCTCTGTGTGTGGGAAGTCCTTTTCACGGCCATCAGATCTTCAGAGACACCAGAGAACACACACGGGCGAGAAGTCGTTCCTGTGTTCTGTGTGTGGGAAGACATTTGCACACTCATCACATCTTCAGAGTCACCAGAAAACACACACGGGTGAGAAGCCATTCCTGTGCCCTGTGTGTGGGAAGACATTTGCACAATCGACAACTCTTCAAACTCATCAGAGAACGCACACGGGCGAGAAGCCATTCCAGTGCCCTGTGTGCGGGAAGACATTTGCACAATCGACAACTCTTCAAACTCATCAGAGAACGCACACGGGCGAGAAGCCATTCCTGTGCCCTGTGTGCGGGAAGACATTTGCACAATCGACAACTCTTCACACTCATCAGAGAACGCACACGGGCGAGAAGCCATTCTTGTGCCCTGTGTGTGGGAAGACATTTGCAAAGTCATCACATCTTCAGCGTCACCAGAGAACGCACACAGGCGAGAAGCCATTCTTGTGCTCTGTGTGTGGGGAGGCATTTTCACAGTCATCAACCAGGAACAGGCATCAGAAGGTCCACAATGATAGGAAACTGAAATCAAAAGCTGAAATTCAAGGTGCTGCAATGAGTTCTAAAGAAGTTTCCACCTTCGATCCCATGCAGTTGGATCCCGAGAGATGGCTGGATGTAATGGAGTGGCTCGAGAGTCAACCAGAGAGCTCGGGGTGACTGAAAAAAAATTACGTCATGTGGTTATACCTTTTAAATCCGTATCGAGTACTTTTGTGTATAATTTTGACCATTTTAGTTTTACAGTTTTTGAGAGTTTAATGACGTGCACAGTGGTGGTTTGTAATGTTATCGGATTACTTGCCGAAGTGGTGTGATGAGCACTGGTTGTGAGAGGGTTCAATTGTAGTCGTTAAGTGTTCCTGTTGAGCTAAAGTTGGAATGCGTCTGTAGTTAGATCTTTACTCAACATTTTAAACGATTTTTTTTCAAGTATATAGCTGTATTAATCGACTTTAGATAGCTGTTTTCAGGATGTACATTGATGACGCGTTCGTTGGATATATGGCCTTGACTTCAACATAGACGCACAGTGAACAAATGTGGTGAACTAATAAGGAAATAATGGGGAATGATACTTTAACGCTTTGGTATTCCTGGAACGGATATGGTTTGCATTGTACTGGAAATGTGTGAACATAGGACATAATAAATATTCCATTCGAGTTTTGACCTAAAAATTATTGCAGATGAATAAAAACGATTTTTTAACAAATGTTTGTCCGGTCTTTATTTATAATGTTCCTAGCAAAAACATGTTAAGATAATTTCAAATGGAGTATCTCCGTCACACAAGTATGTCGGGGATAAACTGTTCTCTATAACATGTCAACTGTAATACTATGAACGATAATACTAAACATTAAACGATTATAAACTAGTGTTTCAATTTATAACCATTTAAACGGAGCTAAGGTATTATAATATCATTAGAAGCATTAGAATCACAGTGTGGTCGTATAAGAATCGCTAATATGTATGTATAGTGTACGTGCAAGGATCGGATAAAAAATTATTACAATTACAACATGGTCATATTACAATCACGATTTTCACTGCTAGATGTCATCGATTAACAAGACGGAATATATTTATATAAATACACGCGCAAACCCATTATAAACGCATGCGATCATGAATCGTTACAATTTTATAACAATCACAAATTGTAACAAAGCGAAATTCCCACAAGCAAAACACCACGCTCACGTGACGAATTCTTAAAGAAACTGCAACACTCAAGTGACAGAACTCAACAAAAAAACGCCGCAAAAAAAACAACATCAATGGGCAAGTCTTAAAAACAGAAAACACACGCACGTTAGCAGCTGTTAGAAGAAGACAACACCTAGCACCTTCAACTATACACATTATACATCCAACTCGTAAATGGGGCGGTATATGACAGCCTTCGCTGCTGTCGACGGGGCCAAGCAGCGAGTGTTTAACTCCATTGTTTCAGAATCCGTGTCATCACCCGGCCACAACGCCTTAGCCAAACTACATCGTCCCAACAAGGCAGCCTTCCCTATGCTGTGTATCTTAGCAGTATATTTACGGACGCACTTGAAGATAACAATTCGTCTAGAAAAGGCACGCGACTTGTACTACCAACATGATTTCTATTTATATCCGAAATTAGTATGAGTTGATTCATGAGTAGTATTCACTAAGCCCCGATGGCACTAACCTACACACAGTTATGATTAAACAAAGTAAACAGTAGTCGCTCATCCCAGCTCAGACAAGATCTTAGCAGTTATTTCCAAATCCGTGTCGGGTCCCACGAGAACAGGGCACGTCCACAAACTTTCAAATTGTAAACTCACAGAGCATACTCTAACATTACAAACTCTAACAATATAACCTTTAAACTATGAGCTATACATTGTAACGCTTTAAAATAACAATACAAACTAGTGTTATAATAAACTATAATGCTGTGAACTCTAACAATATAAGCTATGAGCGATATATTATAACGCTATAAAATAACATCATAAACTAGTGTTACAGATTAGAACACCGTACATTGAAGTGTGCTATTCGAATCTCATTTGAATTCTTAGCTTCACACCGTGGTTCTCTGAGAATCACACTATGCTCGTCAGTATGTAACATGTCTGTATGTAATATGCATGAATATAATGTCTGTATGTAACATGTATGCATGTCATCAGAGAACACACACGGGCGAGAAGCCATTCCTGTGCCCTGTGTGTGGGAAGACATTTGCAGACTCATCAACTCTTCAAACTCATCAGAGAACACACACAGAATGGATTTTGTCCTGAGTGTGCATGTCTGAATGGGTATGTGCTTATCTTCGCGTGAACAGAGGAGCATTGGGGAGGTGAAGAACTTCAGCGGAGTGAAGCGTCTCCAGGAGGACAAGCGCTTTGCGAAGGAGAAATGCACAATGGAAGAGAAGCGCCCCAATGAGGTGAAGCGCCTCGCCAAGGTGAAGCACCAAACGGAGCAGAAGTTCCTTCGAAATAATATCCTCAAAGACGTGAAACGGGTCATGGAAAAGCGCCTCCTTGAAGAAACACGCTTCATAGAGGAAAAGCGCCTTCGCGAGGTGAAGCGTCTCAAGGAGAAGCATCTGGAGGAGGAGAAGCGCCTCATTGAGGTGAAGCGGGTCAAGGAAGAGAAGCGCCTCATAGATGTGAAGCGGGTCAAGGAAGAGAAGCGCCTCATGGATGTGAAGCGGGTCGAGGAAGAGAAGCGCCTCATGGAGGAGAAGCGGGTGGAAGAAGAGAAGCGCCTTGTCGAGGAGCAGCGCCTCATTGAGGTGCAGCGAGTCGAGGAAGAGAAACGCCTCATGGAGGAGAATCGCCTCTTTGAGGTGAAGCGTCTCATAGAGCTGAAGCGTCGTGAGAAAAAAAATAAGCGACTTGAGGAGAGGCGCTTTCGCAAGGTGAAGCTCCTCGAGGAGAAACGTCTCATTCAGGAGAAGCGCCTCGTTGAGGTGAAGCGTCAAGAGGAGGAGGAGCACTTGATGGAGGAGAAGCGTCTTGTGGAGCAAAAGCGCCTCGAGGAAGAGCAGCGCCTCGCCAAGATCGAGCGACAATGGCTCCAGACCGCTACCACCAGCAGCAGCACCACCACCGCCGCCACCGCCACCGCCACCACTACCACTACCACTGACACCACCTCCACCACCACCGCCACCACGTCCTCCAATCCTGTGTGGGGCCCAATAGCTCCGAGCTTTGGAGAAGAGGGCTTCCAAGAAGATAAAGCAAACTCCGGAGTCGCTGAGCCACGGTAAAGCACTCTGCGTGTGCGCCCTGTGTGTTTATTTTTGTTATTTATTGCCATGCTTCTCACGCAGCATCAGCCTTACTCGGTCTCAAGACTTTTTTTGAGGAGGATTCTGCCAAGTTTGCTCGCATTTTGCAAGAAAGTTGCTATTGTTTGCGATCCAAATTGAACGATTTGCATTGCTTGTGTGGGTTCAGTAACAGGGAGAAAGCTGCAGAACCTTCCCAGAACAGCTGGCTGCACAATCCACACGGAGAATGTGGCCAAACGTGGAAATCAAACCCAGGTCAATGTTGCTGTGACGCACAGGTGCTCAAGCCCTGTCGCGCTCTCAAATTCACAGACACTGCAAACCCCACGTGTACATTCCGCTATACTGAGGACAGATTTATTTTTCATAACTGGTTTCTGGGTTAGACCACATAACGAAGTGGGCATATCTTCACCATGTAACCCTCCACCCACCGTGAGATTCTCGCTGTCTATCGCCTGTTTCCAGGCCAGTTGCCAAGTCGCCTTGTAATGCACAGCGACAGCTACCACTGAGAGGGGTGTCCAATTTAAAACGCGATGAGATGAGAGATGCGAGAGGTTCATCGCATGCAATGCGCACTCTGAGATGTCTTCGATGTCAAGGGAGGTGGCTCTCTCGACCACAAATCACTGACGGACACTTTTTGAAATCGTGGATGTGTTGAAGCGGCCAAATGGTCGTGCACTCATTCTTCACCATTACAGTTCAGATCTTGCTTCCCGCCCTGGCTATTATTGCTGCTGCATTGACCACACAGATCCACAACCCATTCCATCACAGTGGACGTTCAGGATCTCTATCGATGCCATTTGAAATGCTTAGGACATTATGTACAAGGGGTCAATTAGAATATACATATATAAAAATGTCAATCTAGATTTAAAGTTTTCGTGACGACAGGGATCCATACTCCTTTGTTATATCGGTAAATTCACGTAGGTATGAAATAAAATAAATTTAATTAAATCACGACGTTTCGATGGCCATGTCTTTATTGCAAGAAAATGTATTGCTGTGGTTTTCCCACCTTATGATGATTGCTTGTGTTACAATCTAAACGTTGTGATTTAATTTATTTTATTTTATCAACGTACCAGTCCCTAATCCCGAAGTATGTCGGGGATAAACTGTACTCTATAACATGTCAACTGTAATACTATAAACGATAACGCTCAAATCTCAGCTCAGATAGGATCATTTCAATTATTTCCATAGACGTGTGGGGTCCCACGAGAGCACTGTTATATACGCAGCATGTTGGTGTAGGACATATTAAACATTAGGTTCGCGTTTTAACGTAAAAATGATTGCAAGATGAATAAAAACGTATTTTCACAAATGTTTGTCCCTTATTTATTTTACAATGTTCATAGCAAAAACATGTTAAGAGAATTTCAGGTGGAAGATCTCCGTCGCACAAGTGTGCCCTTAACCGGCAGCATCTTGTTTCAAATGTTATCGCAGTAAACAATTCGGACCACAGCAGGACACTCAATCTCGAGCATCAGCGAAGCAACGATATGAGAGGGCTAAGACCTGCAAGTTTTATTCGAGTGTTGACGTTATTTTAGCTATATAGTTAAGTACATGTACGTGATAAGAATTCGTCGACATGGCCTGTGTCTTGTTCTCCTTAATCAACCAAAATTATGACAAATTATGTCATAAATGAGTGTGAGCTAATTCTTCGGTAGTATTCACTAAACACTGTTGGCACTAACCTACACTAAGTTATGTTTAAACAAAGTCAACTTAAGTCGCTTAAATCTCAGCTCAGGATCATCTCTATTATTTCCATGAACGTGTGGGGTCCCACGAGAGCAGGGCCGGCCATAAACATTCGGGCAGCAGTTGGAGCAGAAGCAGAAGTCGCTGCTTTGCCATCGAACGGTTTCGTAGCTGCTGTAGTTGCTTCTGTTACGGTTATATCGGCAGCTTGATGGTGTCCCGTGATGGGATAACGCCTTTGATCAAAAACTATGATCGAACCTACCAGACCAACGCCATCGATCGACGTCTTGGATATACTCTCACATTGTAAATTCTCACACGGTGAACTTTAACATTATGAACTTCAACAATGGTAACTTAAAAACATTCACATATACATTTGAATAATCTAAAAATTACTGTAAACTAGTATTGTTAGTAAACTCTAAATTTGTGAACTCTAACAATATAACCTATGAACTACAACCTATCCATTGTAACGCTGTAAACGAATATAGACGCACAGTGAACAAATGTGGTGAACTAATAAGGAAATCATGGGGAATGATACTTTAACGCTTTGGTATTCTTGGAACGGAAATGGTTTGCATTGTACTGGAAATGTGTGAACATAGGACGTAATAAATATTCCCTTCGAGTTTTGATGTAAACATGATTGCAGATGAATAAAAACTTATTTTTAACAAATGTTGTCAGTTCTTTATTTTATAATGTTCCTAGCAAAAACATGTTCAGAGAATTTCAGGTGGATGATCTCCGTCACACAAGTGTGCCCTTAACCGGCAGCATCTTGGCTGTCTACACGATTAACACGTGTTCCTTGAGGGGAAAGGTCCCCGTAGTTAATCGTTCATCAACGTAACAGTCCCTAATCCCGAAGTATGTCGGGGATAAACTGTACTCTATAACATGTAAACTGTAATACTATAAACGATAGTGTTTTAATTTATAACCATATACACGGAGGTAAGGTATTATAATATCATTAGAATAATTAGAATCACAGTGTGGTCGTATAAGAATCGCTAATATGTTTGTATAGTGTACGTGCAAAGATCGGATAAAAAATATTACAATTACAACATGGTCATATTACTATCACGATTTTCACTGCTAGATGTCATCGAATAACAAAAGACGGAATATATTATATAAATACACGCACAACCCCATCATAAACTCATGAGATTATGAATCGTTATAATTAATATACAATCACAAATTGTGACAAAGCGAAATTCCCACAAGCACAACACCACGCTCACGTGACGAATTCTTAAACAAACTGCAACACTCAAGTGACAGAACTAAACAAAAAAAACGCCGCAATAAAAACAACAACATCAATGGGCAAGTCCTAAAAACAGACAACACAACGCACATTAGTAGCTGTTAGAAAAAGACAACACCTAGCACATTCACTATACACATCATACAGCCAACTCGTAAATGGGAAGGTATATGACAGCCTTCGCTGCTGTCGACGGGGCCAAGCAGCGAGGGTTTAACTCCATTGTTTCAGATCCGTGTCATCACCCGGCCACAGCGCCTGAGCCAAACTACATCTCCCCAACAAGGCAGCCTTCCCTATGCTGTGTATTTTAGCAGTTTATTTACGGACGCACTTGAAGATAACAATTCGTCTAGAAAAGGCAGGCGACTTGTTCTACCAACATGATTTCAATTTATATCCGAAAGAAGTATGAGTTCATTCATGAGTAGTATTCACTAAGCCACGATGGCACTAACCTACACACAGTTACGATTAAATAAAGTAAACATTAGTCGCTCATCTCAGCTCAGACATGATCATAGCAATTATTTCCAAATCCGTGTCGGGTCCCACGAGAACAGGGCACGTTCACAAACTCTCAAATTGTAAACTCACATTGTATACCTTAACATTATAAACTCTAACAATATAACCTTCAAACTATGAGCTATACACTGTAACGCTTAAAAATAACACTACAAACTAGTGTTATAGTAAACTATAATGTTGTGAACTCTAACAATATAAGCTAACAGCGATACATTATAACGCTATAAAATAACATCATAAACAAGTGTGATATTCGAATCTCATTCGATTTCTTTGCTTCACA